>NW_026890382.1:342500-430000 GCF_963514075.1 Conger conger
TTATGTTGAAAAATGTTTTTAGTGGAAAATGAAAAAATAGGTAAAACTATAGTCTTATGAGTAAAACATGAAAAATTCTCAAAAAAATTAATGTTGAAAAAATGTTTTTAATGGAAAATCAAAAAATAGGTAAAACTATAGTCTTATGAGTATAACATGAAAAATTCTCAAAAGAATTATTAATGTTGAAAAAATGTTTTTAGTGGAAAATGAAAAAATTGGTAAAACTATAGTCTATGAGTAAAACATGAAAAATTCTCAAAAAAATTATTAATGTTGAAAAAATGTTTTTAGTGGAAAATGAAAAAATAGGTAAAACTATAGTCTTATGAGTAAAACATGAAAAATTCTCAAAAAAATTATTAATCTTGAAACAATGTTTTTAGTCGAAAATGAAAAAATACAGGAGACTATTCTCTTATGACTGAAACATGAAAAATGTTCAAAAAAATTATTAATGTTGAAAAAATGTTTTTTGTGGAAAATGAAAAAATAGGCTAAACTATAGTCTTATGAGTAAAACATGAAAAATTCTCAACAAAATTATTAATGTTGAAAAAATGTTTTTATTGGAAAATGAAAAAATACATGAGACTATAGTTTTATGCCTAAAACATGAAAAATGTTCAAAGAAAATTTTATGTTGAAAAATGTTTTTAGTGGAAAATGAAAAAATAGGTAAAACTATAGTCTTATGAGTAAAACATGAAAAATTCTCAAAAAAATTAATGTTGAAAAAATGTTTTTAGTGGAAAATCAAAAAATAGGTAAAACTATAGTCTTATGAGTATAACATGAAAAATTCTCAAAAGAATTATTAATTTTGAAAAATGTTTTTAGTGGAAAATGAAAAGATAGGTAAAACTATAGTCTTATGAGTAAAACATGAAAAATTCTCAAAAAAATTAATGTTAAAAAAATGTTTTTAGTGGATAATGAAAAAATAGGTAAAAGTATTGTCTTATGAGCAAAACATGAAAAATTCTCAAAAAGAATTATTAATGTTGAAAAAATGTTTTTAGTCGAAAATGAAAAAATACAGGAGACTATTCTCTTATGACTGAAACATGAAAAATGTTCAAAAAAATTATTAATGTTGAAAAAATGTTTTTTGTGGAAAATGAAAAAATAGGCTAAACTATAGTCTTATGAGTAAAACATGAAAAATTCTCAACAAAATTATTAATGTTGAAAAAATGTTTTTATTGGAAAATGAAAAAATAGGCTAAACTATAGTCTTATGAGTAAAACATGAAAAATTCTCAACAAAATTATTAATGTTGAAAAAATGTTTTTATTGGAAAATGAAAAAATACATGAGACTATAGTTTTATGCCTAAAACATGAAAAATGTTCAAAGAAAATTTTATGTTGAAAAATGTTTTTAGTGGAAAATGAAAAAATAGGTAAAACTATAGTCTTATGAGTAAAACATGAAAAATTCTCAAAAAAATTAATGTTGAAAAAATGTTTTTAGTGGAAAATCAAAAAATAGGTAAAACTATAGTCTTATGAGTATAACATGAAAAATTCTCAAAAGAATTATTAATTTTGAAAAATGTTTTTAGTGGAAAATGAAAAGATAGGTAAAACTATAGTCTTATGAGTAAAACATGAAAAATTCTCAAAAAAATTAATGTTAAAAAAATGTTTTTAGTGGATAATGAAAAAATAGGTAAAAGTATTGTCTTATGAGCAAAACATGAAAAATTCTCAAAAAGAATTATTAATGTTGAAAAAATGTTTTGAGTGGAAAATGAAAAAATCGGTAAAACTATAGTCTTATGAGTAAAACATGAAAAATTCTCAAAAAAATTAATGTTGAAAAAATGTTTTTAGTGGAAAATGATAAAATAGGTAAAACTATAGTCTGATGAGTATAACATGAAAAATTCTCAAAATAATTATTAATGTTGAAAAAATGTTTTTAGTGGAAAATGAAAAGATAGGCTAAACTATAGTCTTATGAGTAAAACATGAAAAATTCTTAAAAAAATTATTAATGTTGAAAAAATGTTTTTAGTGGAAAATGAAAAAATAGGTGAAACTATAGTCTTATGAGTAAAACATGAAAAATTCCCAAAAAAATGATTAATGTTGAAAAAATGTTTTTAGTGGAAAAGGAAAAAATAGGTAAAACTATAGTCTTATGAGTAAAACATGAAAAATTCTCAAAAAAATTATTAATGTTGAAAAAATGTTTTTAGTGGAAAATGAAAAAATCAGTAAAACTATAGTCTTATGAGTGAAACATGAAAAATTCTCAAAAAAATTATTAATGTTGAAAAAATGTTTTTAGTGGAAAATGAAAAAATACATGAGACTATAGTTTCATGCCTAAAACATGAAAAATGTTCAAAAAAAATTTTATGTTGAAAAATGTTTTTAGTGGATAATGAAAAAAAAGGTAAAAGTATTGTCTTATGAGTAAAACATGAAAAATTCTCAAAAAAATTATTAATGTTGAAAAAATGTTTTTAGTGGAAAATGAAAAAATAGGTAAAACTATAGTCTATGAGTAGAACATGAAAAATTCTCAAAAAAATTATTAATGTTGAAAAAATGTTTTTAGTGGAAAATGAAAAAATAGGTAAAACTATAGTCTTATGAGTAAAACATGAAAAATTCTCAAAAAAATTATTAATCTTGAAACAATGTTTTTAGTCGAAAATGAAAAAATACAGGAGACTATTCTCTTATGACTAAAACATGAAAAATGTTCAAAAAAATTATTAATGTTGAAAAAATGTTTTTTGTGGAAAATGAAAAAATAGGCTAAACTATAGTCTTATGAGTAAAACATGAAAAATTCTCAAAAAAATGATTAATGTTGAAAAAATGTTTTTAGTGGAAAATGAAAAGATAGGTAAAACTATAGTCTTATGAGTAAAACATGAAAAATGCTCAACAAAATTATTAATGTTGAAAAAATGTTTTTATTGGAAAATGAAAAAATACATGAGACTATAGTTTTATGCCTAAAACATGAAAAATGTTCAAAGAAAATTTTATGTTGAAAAATGTTTTTAGTGGAAAACGAAAAGATAGGTAAAACTATAGTCTTATGAGTAAAACATGAAAAATTCTCAAAAAAATTAATGTTAAAAAAATGTTTTTAGTGGATAATGAAAAAATAGGTAAAAGTATTGTCTTATGAGCAAAACATGAAAAATTCTCAAAAAAATTATTAATTTTGAAAAAATGTTTTGAGTGGAAAATGAAAAAATCGGTAAAACTATAGTCTTATGAGTAAAACATGAAAAATTCTCAAAAAAATTAATGTTGAAAAAATGTTTTTAGTGGAAAATGATAAAATAGGTAAAACTATAGTCTGATGAGTATAACATGAAAAATTCTCAAAATAATTATTAATGTTGAAAAAATGTTTTTAGCGGAAAATGAAAAGATAGGCTAAACTATAGTCTTATGAGTAAAACATGAAAAATTCTCAAAAAAATTATTAATGTTGAAAAAATGTTTTTAGTGGAAAATGAAAAAATAGGTGAAACTATAGTCTTATGAGTAAAACAGGAAAAATTCCCAAAAAAATGATTAATGTTGAAAAAATGTTTTTAGTGGAAAAGGAAAAAATAGGTAAAACTATAGTCTTATGAGTAAAACATGAAAAATTCTCAAAAAAATTATTAATGTTGAAAAAATGTTTTTAGTGGAAAATGAAAAAATCAGTAAAACTATAGTCTTATGAGTGAAACATGAAAAATTCTCAAAAAAATTATTAATGTTGAAAAAATGTTTTTAGTGGAAAATGAAAAAATAGGTAAAACTATAGTCTTATGAGTAAAAGATGAAAAATTCTCAAAAAAATTATTAATGTTGAAAAAATGTTTTTAGTGGAAAAGGAAAAAATAGGTAAAACTATAGTCTTATGAGTAAAACATGAAAAATTCTCAAAAAAATTATTAATGTTGAAAAAATGTTTTTAGTGGAAAATGAAAAAATCGGTAAAACTATAGTCTCATGAGTAAAACATGAAAAATTCTAAAAAAAAATTATTAATGTTGAAAAAATGTTTTTAGTGGAAAATGAAAAAATACATGAGACTATAGTTTCATGCCTAAAACATGAAAAATGTTCAAAAAAATTATTAATGTTGAAAAAATGTTTTTAGTGGAAAATGAAAAAATAGGTAAAACTATAGTCTTATGAGTGAAACATGAAAAATTCTCAAAAAAATTAATGTTGAAAAAATGTTTCTAGTGGAAAATGATAAAATAGGTAAAACTATAGTCTGATGAGTATAACATGAAAAATTCTCAAAAGAATTATTAATGTTGAAAAAATGTTTTTAGTGGAAAATGAAAAGATAGGAAAAACTATAGTCTTATGAGTAAAACATGAAAAATTCTCAAAAAAATTATTAATGTTGAAAAAATGCTTTTAGTGGAAAATGAAAAAATAGGTAAAACAATAGTCTTATGAGTAAAACATGAAAAATTCCCAAAAAAATGATTAATGTTGAAAAAAATTTTTTAGTGGAAAATGAAAAAATAGGTAAAACTATAGTCTTATGAGTAAAACATGAAAAATTCTCAAAAGAATTATTATTGTTGAAAAAATGTTTTTAGTGGAAAATGAAAAGATAGGTAAAACTATAGTCTTATGAGTGAAACATGAAAAATTCTCAACAAAATTATTAATGTTGAAAAAATGTTTTGAGTGGAAAATGAAAAAATACATGAGACTATAGTTTCATGCCTAAAACATGAAAAATGTTCAAAAAAAATTTTATGTTGAAAAATGTTTTTAGTGGATAATGAAAAAATAGGTAAAAGTATTGTCTTATGAGTAAAACATGAAAAATTCTCAAAAAAATTATTAATGTTGAAAAAATGTTTTTAGTGGAAAACGAAAAGATAGGTAAAACTATAGTCTTATGAGTAAAACATGAAAAATTCTCAAAAAAATTAATGTTAAAAAAATGTTTTTAGTGGATAATGAAAAAATAGGTAAAAGTATTGTCTTATGAGCAAAACATGAAAAATTCTCAAAAAAATTATTAATGTTGAAAAAATGTTTTGAGTGGAAAATGAAAAAATCGGTAAAACTATAGTCTTATGAGTAAAACATGAAAAATTCTCAAAAAAATTAATGTTGAAAAAATGTTTTTAGTGGAAAATGATAAAATGGGTAAAACTATAGTCTGATGAGTATAACATGAAAAATTCTCAAAATAATTATTAATGTTGAAAAAATGTTTTTAGTGGAAAATGAAAAGATAGGCTAAACTATAGTCTTATGAGTAAAACATGAAAAATTCTCAAAAAAATTATTAATGTTGAAAAAATGTTTTTAGTGGAAAATGAAAAAATAGGTGAAACTATAGTCTTATGAGTAAAACAGGAAAAATTCCCAAAAAAATGATTAATGTTGAAAAAATGTTTTTAGTGGAAAAGGAAAAAATAGGTAAAACTATAGTCTTATGAGTAAAACATGAAAAATTCTCAAAAAAATTATTAATGTTGAAAAAATGTTTTTAGTGGAAAATGAAAAAATCAGTAAAACTATAGTCTTATGAGTGAAACATGAAAAATTCTCAAAAAAATTATTAATGTTGAAAAAATGTTTTTAGTGGAAAATGAAAAAATACATGAGACTATAGTTTCATGCCTAAAACATGAAAAATGTTCAAAAAAAATTTTATGTTGAAAAATGTTTTTAGTGGATAATGAAAAAAAAGGTAAAAGTATTGTCTTATGAGTAAAACATGAAAAATTCTCAAAAAAATTATTAATGTTGAAAAAATGTTTTTAGTGGAAAATCAAAAAATAGCTAAAACTATAGTCTTATGAGTATAACATGAAAAATTCTCAAAAGAATAATTAATGTTGAAAAAGTGTTTTTAGTGGAAAATGAAAAAATAGGTAAAACTATAGTCTTATGAGTATAACATGAAAAATTCTCAAAAGAATAATTAATGTTGAAAAAGTGTTTTTAGTGGAAAATGAAAAAATAGGTAAAAATATTGTCTTATGAGTAAAACATGAAAAATTCTCAAAAAAATTATTAATGTTGAAAAAATGTTTTGAGTGGAAAATGAAAAAATAGGTTAAACTATAGTCTTATGAGTAAAACATGAAAAATTCTCAAAAAAATTATCAATGTTGAAAGAATGTTTTTAGTGGAAAATGAAAAAATAGGTAAAACTATAGTCTTATGAGTAAAACATGAAATATTCTCAAAAAAATTATTAATGTTGAAAAAATGTTTTTAGTGTAAAATGAAAAAATAGGTAAACTATAGTCTTATGAGTAAAACATGAAAAATTCTCAAAAAAATTATTAATGTTAAAAAAATGTTTTTAGTGGAAAATGAAAAAATCGATAAAACTATAGTCTTATGAGTGAAACATGAAAAATTCTCAAAAAAATTAATGTTGAAAAAATGTTTCTAGTGGAAAATGATAAAATAGGTAAAACTATAGTCTGATGAGTATAACATGAAAAATTCTCAAAAGAATTATTAATGTTGAAAAAATGTTTTTAGTGGAAAATGAAAAGATAGGAAAAACTATAGTCTTATGAGTAAAACATGAAAAATTCTCAAAAAAATTATTAATGTTGAAAAAATGCTTTTAGTGGAAAATGAAAAAATAGGTAAAACAATAGTCTTATGAGTAAAACATGAAAAATTCCCAAAAAAATGATTAATGTTGAAAAAAATTTTTTAGTGGAAAATGAAAAAATAGGTAAAACTATAGTCTTATGAGTAAAACATGAAAAATTCTCAAAAGAATTATTATTGTTGAAAAAATGTTTTTAGTGGAAAATGAAAAGATAGGTAAAACTATAGTCTTATGAGTAAAACATGAAAAATTCTCAACAAAATTATTAATGTTGAAAAAATGTTTTGAGTGGAAAATGAAAAAATACATGAGACTATAGTTTCATGCCTAAAACATGAAAAATGTTCAAAAAAAATTTTATGTTGAAAAATGTTTTTAGTCGATAAAGAAAAAATAGGTAAAAGTATTGTCTTATGAGTAAAACATGAAAAATTCTCAAAAAAATTATTAATGTTAAAAAAATGTTTTTAGTGGAAAATGAAAAAATCGATAAAACTATAGTCTTATGAGTGAAACATGAAAAATTCTCAAAAAAATTATTAATGTTGAAAAAATGTTTTTAGTGGAAAATGAAAAAATACATGAGACTATAGTTTCATGCCTAAAACATGAAAAATGTTCAAAAAAAATTTTATGTTGAAAAATGTTTTTAGTGGATAATGAAAAAAAAGGTAAAAGTATTGTCTTATGAATAAAACATGAAAAATTCTCAAAAAAATTATTAATGTTGAAAAAATGTTTTTAGTGGAAAATGAAAAAATCGGTAAAACTATAGTCTTATGAGTAAAACATGAAAAATTCTCAAAAAAATTAATGTTGAAAAAATGTTTTTAGTGGAAAATGATGAAATAGGTAAAACTATAGTCTGATGAGTATAACATGAAAAATTCTCAAAAGAATTATTAATGTTGAACAAATGTTTTTAGTGGAAAATGAAAAGATAGGAAAAACTATAGTCTTATGAGTAAAACATGAAAAATTCTCAAAAAAATTATTAATGTTGAAAAAATGCTTTTAGTGGAAAATGAAAAAATAGGTAAAACAATAGTCTTATGAGTAAAACATGAAAAATTCCCAAAAAAATGATTAATGTTGAAAAAATGTTTTTAGTGGAAAATGAAAAAATAGGTAAAACTATAGTCTTATGAGTAAAACATGAAAAATTCTCAAAAAAATTAATGTTGAAAAAATGTTTTTAGTGGAAAATCAAAAAATAGGTAAAACTATAGTCTTATGAGTATAACATGAAAAATTCTCAAAAGAATTATTAATGTTGAAAAAATGTTTTTAGTGGAAAATGAAAAGATAGGTAAAACTATAGTCTCATGAGTAAAACATGAAAAATTCCCAAAAAAATTATTAATGTTGAAAAAATGTTTTGAGTGGAAAATGAAAAAATACATGAGACTATAGTTTCATGCCTAAAACATGAAAAATGTTCAAAAAAAATTTTATGTTGAAAAATGTTTTTAGTGGATAATGAAAAAATAGGTAAAAGTATTGTCTTATGAGTAAAACATGAAAAATTCTCAAAAAAATTATTAATGTTGAAAAAATGTTTTTAGTGGAAAATGATAAAATAGGTGAAACTATAGTCTGATGAGTATAACATGAAAAATTCTCAAAAGAATTATTAATGTTGAAAAAATGTTTTTAGTGGAAAATGAAAAAATATGTAAAACTATAGTCTTATGAGTAAAACATGAAAAATTCTCAAAAGAATTATTATTGTTGAAAAAATGTTTTTAGTGGAAAATGAAAAGATAGGTAAAACTATAGTCTTATGAGTAAAACATGAAAAATTCTCAACAAAATTATTAATGTTGAAAAAATGTTTTGAGTGGAAAATGAAAAAATACATGAGACTATAGTTTCATGCCTAAAACATGAAAAATGTTCAAAAAAAATTTTATGTTGAAAAATGTTTTTAGTGGATAATGAAAAAATAGGGAAAAGTATTGTCTTAGGAGTAAAACATGAAAAATTCTAAAAAAAAATTATTAATGTTGAAAAAATGTTTTTAGTGGAAAATGAAAAAATAGGTTAAACTATAGTCTTATGAGTAAAAGATGAAAAATTCTCAAAAAAATTATTAATGTTGAAAAAATGTTTTTAGTGGAAAAGGAAAAAATAGATAAAACTATAGTCTTATGAGTAAAACATGAAAAATTCTCAAAAAAATTATTAATGTTGAAAAAATGTTTTTAGTGGAAAATGAAAAAATCGGTAAAACTATAGTCTCATGAGCAAAACATGAAAAATTCTAAAAAAAAATTATTAATGTTGAAAAAATGTTTTTTGTGGAAAATGAAAAAAAAGGAAAAAGTATTGTCTTATGAGTAAAACATGAAAAATTCTCAAAAAAATTATTAATGTTGAAAAAATGTTTTTAGTGGAAAATGAAAAAATCGGTAAAACTATAGTCTTATGAGTAAAACATGAAAAATTCTCAAAAAAATTAATGTTGAAAAAATGTTTTTAGTGGAAAATGATAAAATAGGTAAAACTATAGTCTGATGAGTATAACATGAAAAATTCTCAAAAGAATTATTAATGTTGAAAAAATGTTTTTAGTGGAAAATGAAAAGATAGGTAAAACTATAGTCTTATGAGTAAAACATGAAAAATTCTCAAAAAAATTATTAATGTTGAAAAAATGTCTTTAGTGGAAAATGAAAAAATAGGTAAAACTATAGTCTTATGAGTAAAACATGAAAAATTCCCAAAAAAATGATTAATGTTGAAAAAATGTTTTTAGTGGAAAATGAAAAAATAGGTAAAACTATAGTCTTATGAGTAAAACATGAAAAATTCTCAAAAAAATTAATGTTGAAAAAATGTTTTTAGTGGAAAATCAAAAAATAGGTAAAACTATAGTCTTATGAGTATAACATGAAAAATTCTCAAAAGAATTATTAATGTTGAAAAAATGTTTTTAGTGGAAAATGAAAAAATCGATAAAACTATAGTCTTATGAGTAAAACATGAAAAATTCTCAAAAAAATTAATGTTGAAAAAATGTTTTTAGTGGAAAATGATAAAATAGGTAAAACTATAGTCTGATGAGTATAACATGAAAAATTCTCAAAAGAATTATTAATGTTGAAAAAATGTTTTTAGTGGAAAATGAAAAGATAGGTAAAACTATAGTCTTATGAGTAAAACATGAAAAATTCTCAAAAAAATTATTAATGTTGAAAAAATGTTTTTAGTGGAAAATGAAAAAATAGGTAAAAATATAGTCTTATGAGTAAAACATGAAAAATGTTCAAAAAAATTATTAATGTTGAAAAAATGTTTTTAGTGGAAAATGAAAAAATAGGTAAAACTATAGTCTTATGAGTAAAACATGAAATATTCTCAAAAAAATTATTAATGTTGAAAAAATGTTTTTAGTGTAAAATGAAAAAATAGGTAAACTATAGTCTTATGAGTAAAACATGAAAAATTCTCAAAAAAATTATTAATGTTAAAAAAATGTTTTTAGTGGAAATTGAAAAAATCGATAAAACTATAGTCTTATGAGTGAAACATGAAAAATTCTCAAAAAAATTAATGTTGAAAAAATGTTTCTAGTGGAAAATGATAAAATAGGTAAAACTATAGTCTGATGAGTATAACATGAAAAATTCTCAAAAGAATTATTAATGTTGAAAAAATGTTTTTAGTGGAAAATGAAAAGATAGGAAAAACTATAGTCTTATGAGTAAAACATGAAAAATTCTCAAAAAAATTAATGTTGAAAAAATGTTTTTAGTGGAAAATGAAAAAATAGGTAAAACTATAGTCTTATGAGTATAACATGAAAAATTCTCAAAAGAATAATTAATGTTGAAAAAGTGTTTTTAGTGGAAAATGAAAAAATAGGTAAAAATATTGTCTTATGAGTAAAACATGAAAAATTCTCAAAAAAATTATTAATGTTGAAAAAATGTTTTGAGTGGAAAATGAAAAAATAGGTTAAACTATAGTCTTATGAGTAAAACATGAAAAATTCTCAAAAAAATTATCAATGTTGAAAGAATGTTTTTAGTGGAAAATGAAAAAATAGGTAAAACTATAGTCTTATGAGTAAAAGATGAAAAATTCTCAAAAAAAATATTAATGTTGAAAAAATGTTTTTAGTGGAAAAGGAAAAAATAGGTAAAACTATAGTCTTATGAGTAAAACATGAAAAATTCTCAAAAAAATTATTAATGTTGAAAAAATGTTTTTAGTGTAAAATGAAAAAATCGGTAAAACTATAGTCTCATGAGTAAAACATGAAAAATTCTAAAAAAAAATTATTAATGTTGAAAAAATGTTTTTAGTGGAAAATGAAAAAATACATGAGACTATAGTTTCATGCCTAAAACATGAAAAATGTTCAAAAAAATTATTAATGTTGAAAAAATGTTTTTAGTGGAAAATGAAAAAATAGGTAAAACTATAGTCTTATGAGTAAAACATGAAAAATTCTCAAAAAAATTATTAATGTTGAAAAAATGTTTTTAGTGTAAAATGAAAAAATAGGTAAACTATAGTCTTATGAGTAAAACATGAAAAATTCTCAAAAAAATTATTAATGTTGAAAAAATGTTTTTAGTGTAAAATGAAAAAATAGGTAAACTATAGTCTTATGAGTAAAACATGAAAAATTCTCAAAAAAATTATTAATGTTGAAAAAATGTTTTTAGTGGAAAATGAAAAAATCGATAAAACTATAGTCTTATGAGTGAAACATGAAAAATTCTCAAAAAAATTAATGTTGAAAAAATGTTTTTAGTGGAAAATGATAAAATAGGTAAAACTATAGTCTGATGAGTATAACATGAAAAATTCTCAAAAGAATTATTAATGTTGAAAAAATGTTTTTAGTGGAAAATGAAAAGATAGGAAAAACTATAGTCTTATGAGTAAAACATGAAAAATTCTCAAAAAAATTATTAATGTTGAAAAAATGCTTTTAGTGGAAAATGAAAAAATAGGTAAAACAATAGTCTTATGAGTAAAACATGAAAAATTCCCAAAAAAATGATTAATGTTGAAAAAATGTTTTTAGTGGAAAATGAAAAAATAGGTAAAACTATAGTCTTATGAGTAAAACATGAAAAATTCTCAAAAGAATTATTATTGTTGAAAAAATGTTTTTAGTGGAAAATGAAAAGATAGGTAAAACTATAGTCTTATGAGTAAAACATGAAAAATTCTCAACAAAATTATTAATGTTGAAAAAATGTTTTGAGTGGAAAATGAAAAAATACATGAGACTATAGTTTCATGCCTAAAACATGAAAAATGTTCAAAAAAAATTTTATGTTGAAAAATGTTTTTAGTGGATAATGAAAAAATAGGTAAAAGTATTGTCTTATGAGTAAAACATGAAAAATTCTCAAAAAAATTATTAATGTTGAAAAAATGTTTTTAGTGGAAAATGAAAAAATCGATAAAACTATAGTCTTATGAGTGAAACATGAAAAATTCTCAAAAAAATTATTAATGTTGAAAAAATGTTTTTAGTGGAAAATGAAAAAATACATGAGACTATAGTTTCATGCCTAAAACATGAAAAATGTTCAAAAAAAATTTTATGTTGAAAAATGTTTTTAGTGGATAATGAAAAAAAAGGTAAAAGTATTGTCTTATGAGTAAAACATGAAAAATTCTCAAAAAAATTATTAATGTTGAAAAAATGTTTTTAGTGGAAAATGAAAAAATAGGTTAAACTATAGTCTTATGAGTAAAACATGAAAAATTCTCAAAAAAATTATTAATGTTGAAAGAATGTTTTTAGTGGAAAATGAAAAAATAGGTAAAACTATAGTCTTATGAGTAAAACATGAAAAATTCTCAAAAAAATTATTAATGTTGAAAAAATGTTTTTAGTGTAAAATGAAAAAATAGGTAAACTATAGTCTTATGAGTAAAACATGAAAAATTCTCAACAAAATTATTAATGTTGAAAAAATGTTTTGAGTGGAAAATGAAAAAATACATGAGACTATAGTTTCATGCCTAAAACATGAAAAATGTTCAAAAAAAATTTTATGTTGAAAAATGTTTTTAGTGGATAATGAAAAAATAGGTAAAAGTATTGTCTTATGAGTAAAACATGAAAAATTCTCAAAAAAATTATTAATGTTGAAAAAATGTTTTTAGTGGAAAATGAAAAAATCGATAAAACTATAGTCTTATGAGTGAAACATGAAAAATTCTCAAAAAAATTATAAATGTTGAAAAAATGTTTTTAGTGGAAAATGAAAAAATACATGAGACTATAGTTTCATGCCTAAAACATGAAAAATGTTCAAAAAAAATTTTATGTTGAAAAATGTTTTTAGTGGATAATGAAAAAAAAGGTAAAAGTATTGTCTTATGAGTAAAACATGAAAAATTCTCAAAAAAATTATTAATGTTGAAAAAATGTTTTTAGTGGAAAATGAAAAAATAGGTTAAACTATAGTCTTATGAGTAAAACATGAAAAATTCTCAAAAAAATTATTAATGTTGAAAAAATGTTTTTAGTGTAAAATGAAAAAATAGGTAAACTATAGTCTTATGAGTAAAACATGAAAAATTCTCAAAAAAATTATTAATGTTGAAAAAATGTTTTTAGTCGAAAATGAAAAAATCGATAAAACTATAGTCTTATGAGTGAAACATGAAAAATTCTCAAAAAAATTAATGTTGAAAAAATGTTTTTAGTGGAAAATGATAAAATAGGTAAAACTATAGTCTGATGAGTATAACATGAAAAATTCTCAAAAGAATTATTAATGTTGAAAAAATGTTTTTAGTGGAAAATGAAAAGATAGGAAAAACTATAGTCTTATGAGTAAAACATGAAAAATTCTCAAAAAAATTATTAATGTTGAAAAAATGCTTTTAGTGGAAAATGAAAAAATAGGTAAAACAATAGTCTTATGAGTAAAACATGAAAAATTCCCAAAAAAATGATTAATGTTGAAAAAATGTTTTTAGTGGAAAATGAAAAAATAGGTAAAACTATAGTCTTATGAGTAAAACATGAAAAATTCTCAAAAGAATTATTATTGTTGAAAAAATGTTTTTAGTGGAAAATGAAAAGATAGGTAAAACTATAGTCTTATGAGTAAAACATGAAAAATTCTCAACAAAATTATTAATGTTGAAAAAATGTTTTGAGTGGAAAATGAAAAAATACATGAGACTATAGTTTCATGCCTAAAACATGAAAAATGTTCAAAAAAAATTTTATGTTGAAAAATGTTTTTAGTGGAAAATGAAAAAATAGGTAAAAGTATTGTCTTATGAGTAAAACATGAAAAATTCTCAAAAAAATTATTAATGTTGAAAAAATGTTTTTAGTGGAAAATGAAAAAATCGATAAAACTATAGTCTTATGAGTGAAACATGAAAAATTCTCAAAAAAATTATTAATGTTGAAAAAATGTTTTTAGTGGAAAATGAAAAAATCGGTAAAACTATAGTCTCATGAGCAAAACATGAAAAATTCTAAAAAAAAATTATTAATGTTGAAAAAATGTTTTTTGTGGAAAATGAAAAAAAAGGAAAAAGTATTGTCTTATGAGTAAAACATGAAAAATTCTCAAAAAAATTATTAATGTTGAAAAAATGTTTTTAGTGGAAAATGAAAAAATCGGTAAAACTATAGTCTTATGAGTAAAACATTAAAAATTCTCAAAAAAATTATCAATGTTGAAAAAATGTTTTTAGTGGAAAATGAAAAAATAGGTAAAACTATAGTCTTATGAGTAAAAGATGAAAAATTCTCAAAAAAAATATTAATGTTGAAAAAATGTTTTTAGTGGAAAAGGAAAAAATAGGTAAAACTATAGTCTTATGAGTAAAACATGAAAAATTCTCAAAAAAATTATTAATGTTGAAAAAATGTTTTTAGTGGAAAATGAAAAAATCGGTAAAACTATAGTCTCATGAGTAAAACATGAAAAATTCTAAAAAAAAATTATTAATGTTGAAAAAATGTTTTTAGTGGAAAATGAAAAAATACATGAGACTATAGTTTCATGCCTAAAACATGAAAAATGTTCAAAAAAATTATTAATGTTGAAAAAATGTTTTTAGTGGAAAATGAAAAAATAGGTAAAACTATAGTCTTATGAGTAAAACATGAAAAATTCTCAAAAAAATTATTAATGTTGAAAAAATGTTTTTAGTGTAAAATGAAAAAATAGGTAAACTATAGTCTTATGAGTAAAACATGAAAAATTCTCAAAAAAATTATTAATGTTGAAAAAATGTTTTTAGTGGAAAATGAAAAAATCGATAAAACTATAGTCTTATGAGTGAAACATGAAAAATTCTCAAAAAAATTAATGTTGAAAAAATGTTTTTAGTGGAAAATGATAAAATAGGTAAAACTATAGTCTGATGAGTATAACATGAAAAATTCTCAAAAGAATTATTAATGTTGAAAAAATGTTTTTAGTGGAAAATGAAAAGATAGGAAAAACTATAGTCTTATGAGTAAAACATGAAAAATTCTCAAAAAAATTATTAATGTTGAAAAAATGCTTTTAGTGGAAAATGAAAAAATAGGTAAAACAATAGTCTTATGAGTAAAACATGAAAAATTCCCAAAAAAATGATTAATGTTGAAAAAATGTTTTTAGTGGAAAATGAAAAAATAGGTAAAACTATAGTCTTATGAGTAAAACATGAAAAATTCTCAAAAGAATTATTATTGTTGAAAAAATGTTTTTAGTGGAAAATGAAAAGATAGGTAAAACTATAGTCTTATGAGTAAAACATGAAAAATTCTCAACAAAATTATTAATGTTGAAAAAATGTTTTGAGTGGAAAATGAAAAAATACATGAGACTATAGTTTCATGCCTAAAACATGAAAAATGTTCAAAAAAAATTTTATGTTGAAAAATGTTTTTAGTGGATAATGAAAAAATAGGTAAAAGTATTGTCTTATGAGTAAAACATGAAAAATTCTCAAAAAAATTATTAATGTTGAAAAAATGTTTTTAGTGGAAAATGAAAAAATCGATAAAACTATAGTCTTATGAGTGAAACATGAAAAATTCTCAAAAAAATTATTAATGTTGAAAAAATGTTTTTAGTGGAAAATGAAAAAATACATGAGACTATAGTTTCATGCCTAAAACATGAAAAATGTTCAAAAAAAATTTTATGTTGAAAAATGTTTTTAGTGGATAATGAAAAAAAAGGTAAAAGTATTGTCTTATGAGTAAAACATGAAAAATTCTCAAAAAAATTATTAATGTTGAAAAAATGTTTTTAGTGGAAAATGAAAAAATAGGTTAAACTATAGTCTTATGAGTAAAACATGAAAAATTCTCAAAAAAATTATTAATGTTGAAAGAATGTTTTTAGTGGAAAATGAAAAAATAGGTAAAACTATAGTCTTATGAGTAAAACATGAAAAATTCTCAAAAAAATTATTAATGTTGAAAAAATGTTTTTAGTGTAAAATGAAAAAATAGGTAAACTATAGTCTTATGAGTAAAACATGAAAAATTCTCAAAAAAATTATTAATGTTGAAAAAATGTTTTTAGTGGAAAATGAAAAAATCGATAAAACTATAGTCTTATGAGTGAAACATGAAAAATTCTCAAAAAAATTAATGTTGAAAAAATGTTTTTAGTGGAAAATGATAAAATAGGTAAAACTATAGTCTGATGAGTATAACATGAAAAATTCTCAAAAGAATTATTAATGTTGAAAAAATGTTTTTAGTGGAAAATGAAAAGATAGGAAAAACTATAGTCTTATGAGTAAAACATGAAAAATTCTCAAAAAAATTATTAATGTTGAAAAAATGCTTTTAGTGGAAAATGAAAAAATAGGTAAAACAATAGTCTTATGAGTAAAACATGAAAAATTCCCAAAAAAATGATTAATGTTGAAAAAATGTTTTTAGTGGAAAATGAAAAAATAGGTAAAACTATAGTCTTATGAGTAAAACATGAAAAATTCTCAACAAAATTATTAATGTTGAAAAAATGTTTTGAGTGGAAAATGAAAAAATACATGAGACTATAGTTTCATGCCTAAAACATGAAAAATGTTCAAAAAAAAATTTATGTTGAAAAATGTTTTTAGTGGATAATGAAAAAATAGGTAAAAGTATTGTCTTATGAGTAAAACATGAAAAATTCTCAAAAAAATTATTAATGTTGAAAAAATGTTTTTAGTGGAAAATGAAAAAATCGATAAAACTATAGTCTTATGAGTGAAACATGAAAAATTCTCAAAAAAATTATTAATTTTGAAAAAATGTTTTTAGTGGAAAATGAAAAAATCGGTAAAACTATAGTCTCATGAGCAAAACATGAAAAATTCTAAAAAAAAATTATTAATGTTGAAAAAATGTTTTTTGTGGAAAATGAAAAAAAAGGAAAAAGTATTGTCTTATGAGTAAAACATGAAAAATTCTCAAAAAAATTATTAATGTTGAAAAAATGTCTTTAGTGGAAAATGAAAAAATAGGTAAAACTATAGTCTTATGAGTAAAACATGAAAAATTCCCAAAAAAATGATTAATGTTGAAAAAATGTTTTTAGTGGAAAATGAAAAAATAGGTAAAACTATAGTCTTATGAGTAAAACATGAAAAATTCTCAAAAAAATTATTATTGTTGAAAAAATGTTTTTAGTGGAAAATGAAAAGATAGGTAAAACTATAGTCTTATGAGTAAAACATGAAAAATTCTCAACAAAATTATTAATGTTGAAAAAATGTTTTGAGTGGAAAATGAAAAAATACATGAGACTATAGTTTCATGCCTAAAACATGAAAAATGTTCAAAAAAAATTTTATGTTGAAAAATGTTTTTAGTGGATAATGAAAAAAAAGGTAAAAGTATTGTCTTATGAGTAAAACATGAAAAATTCTCAAAAAAATTATTAATGTTGAAAAAATGCTTTTAGTGGAAAATGAAAAAATAGGTAAAACAATAGTCTTATGAGTAAAACATGAAAAATTCCCAAAAAAATGATTAATGTTGAAAAAATGTTTTTAGTGGAAAATGAAAAAATAGGTAAAACTATAGTCTTATGAGTAAAACATGAAAAATTCTCAAAAGAATTATTATTGTTGAAAAAATGTTTTTAGTGGAAAATGAAAAGATAGGTAAAACTATAGTCTTATGAGTAAAACATGAAAAATTCTCAACAAAATTATTAATGTTGAAAAAATGTTTTGAGTGGAAAATGAAAAAATACATGAGACTATAGTTTCATGCCTAAAACATGAAAAATGTTCAAAAAAAATTTTATGTTGAAAAATGTTTTTAGTGGATAATGAAAAAAAAGGTAAAAGTATTGTCTTATGAGTAAAACATGAAAAATTCTCAAAAAAATTATTAATGTTGAAAAAATGTTTTTAGTGGAAAATGAAAAAATAGGTTAAACTATAGTCTTATGAGTAAAACATGAAAAATTCTCAAAAAAATTATTAATGTTGAAAGAATGTTTTTAGTGGAAAATGAAAAAATAGGTAAAACTATAGTCTTATGAGTAAAACATGAAAAATTCTCAAAAAAATTATTAATGTTGAAAAAATGTTTTTAGTGTAAAATGAAAAAATAGGTAAACTATAGTCTTATGAGTAAAACATGAAAAATTCTCAAAAAAATTATTAATGTTGAAAAAATGTTTTTAGTGGAAAATGAAAAAATCGATAAAACTATAGTCTTATGAGTGAAACATGAAAAATTCTCAAAAAAATTAATGTTGAAAAAATGTTTTTAGTGGAAAATGATAAAATAGGTAAAACTATAGTCTGATGAGTATAACATGAAAAATTCTCAAAAGAATTATTAATGTTGAAAAAATGTTTTTAGTGGAAAATGAAAAGATAGGAAAAACTATAGTCTTATGAGTAAAACATGAAAAATTCTCAAAAAAATTATTAATGTTGAAAAAATGCTTTTAGTGGAAAATGAAAAAATAGGTAAAACAATAGTCTTATGAGTAAAACATGAAAAATTCCCAAAAAAATGATTAATGTTGAAAAAATGTTTTTAGTGGAAAATGAAAAAATAGGTAAAACTATAGTCTTATGAGTAAAACATGAAAAATTCTCAACAAAATTATTAATGTTGAAAAAATGTTTTGAGTGGAAAATGAAAAAATACATGAGACTATAGTTTCATGCCTAAAACATGAAAAATGTTCAAAAAAAAATTTATGTTGAAAAATGTTTTTAGTGGATAATGAAAAAATAGGTAAAAGTATTGTCTTATGAGTAAAACATGAAAAATTCTCAAAAAAATTATTAATGTTGAAAAAATGTTTTTAGTGGAAAATGAAAAAATCGATAAAACTATAGTCTTATGAGTGAAACATGAAAAATTCTCAAAAAAATTATTAATTTTGAAAAAATGTTTTTAGTGGAAAATGAAAAAATCGGTAAAACTATAGTCTCATGAGCAAAACATGAAAAATTCTAAAAAAAAATTATTAATGTTGAAAAAATGTTTTTTGTGGAAAATGAAAAAAAAGGAAAAAGTATTGTCTTATGAGTAAAACATGAAAAATTCTCAAAAAAATTATTAATGTTGAAAAAATGTCTTTAGTGGAAAATGAAAAAATAGGTAAAACTATAGTCTTATGAGTAAAACATGAAAAATTCCCAAAAAAATGATTAATGTTGAAAAAATGTTTTTAGTGGAAAATGAAAAAATAGGTAAAACTATAGTCTTATGAGTAAAACATGAAAAATTCTCAAAAAAATTAATGTTGAAAAAATCTTTTTAGTGGAAAATCAAAAAATAGGTAAAATTATAGTCTTATGAGTATAACATGAAAAATTCTCAAAAGAATTATTAATTTTGAAAAAATGTTTTTAGTGGAAAATGAAAAAATCGATAAAACTATAGTCTTATGAGTAAAACATGAAAAATTCTCAAAAAAATTAATGTTGAAAAAATGTTTTTAGTGGAAAATGATAAAATAGGTAAAACTATAGTCTGATGAGTATAACATGAAAAATTCTCAAAAGAATTATTAATGTTGAAAAAATGTTTTTAGTGGAAAATGAAAAGATAGGTAAAACTATAGTCTTATGAGTAAAACATGAAAAATTCTCAAAAAAATTATTAATGTTGAAAAAATGTTTTTAGTGGAAAATGAAAAAATAGGTAAAAATATAGTCTTATGAGTAAAACATGAAAAATTCCCAAAAAAATGATTAATGTTGAAAAAATGTTTTTAGTGGAAAATGAAAAAATAGGTAAAACTATAGTCTTATGAGCAAAACATGAAAAATTCTCAAAAAAATTAATGTTGAAAAAATGTTTTTAGTGGAAAATCAAAAAATAGGTAAAACTATAGTCTTATGAGTATAACATGAAAAATTCTCAAAAGAATAATTAATGTTGAAAAAGTGTTTTTAGTGGAAAATGAAAAAATAGGTAAAACTATAGTCTTATGAGTATAACATGAAAAATTCTCAAAAGAATAATTAATGTTGAAAAAGTGTTTTTAGTGGAAAATGAAAAAAAAGTTAAAAATATTGTCTTATGAGTAAAACATGAAAAATTCTCAAAAAAATTATTAATGTTGAAAAAATGTTTTGAGTGGAAAATGAAAAAATGGGTTAAACTATAGTCTTATGAGTAAAACATGAAAAATTCTCAAAAAAATTATCAATGTTGAAAGAATGTTTTTAGTGGAAAATGAAAAAATAGGTAAAACTATAGTCTTATGAGTAAAAGATGAAAAATTCTCAAAAAAATTATTAATGTTGAAAAAATGTTTTTAGTGGAAAAGGAAAAAATAGGTAAAACTATAGTCTTATGAGTAAAACATGAAAAATTCTCAAAAAAATTATTAATGTTGAAAAAATGTTTTTAGTGGAAAATGAAAAAATCGGTAAAACTATAGTCTCATGAGTAAAACATGAAAAATTCTAAAAAAAAATTATTAATGTTGAAAAAATGTTTTTAGTGGAAAATGAAAAAATACATGAGACTATAGTTTCATGCCTAAAACATGAAAAATGTTCAAAAAAATTATTAATGTTGAAAAAATGTTTTTAGTGGAAAATGAAAAAATACATGAGACTATAGTTTCATGCCTAAAACATGAAAAATGTTCAAAAAAAATTTTATGTTGAAAAATGTTTTTAGTGGATAATGAAAAAAAAGGTAAAAGTATTGTCTTATGAATAAAACATGAAAAATTCTCAAAAAAATTATTAATGTTGAAAAAATGTTTTTAGTGGAAAATGAAAAAATCGGTAAAACTATAGTCTTATGAGTAAAACATGAAAAATTCTCAAAAAAATTAATGTTGAAAAAATGTTTTTAGTGGAAAATGATAAAATAGGTAAAACTATAGTCTGATGAGTATAACATGAAAAATTCTCAAAATAATTATTAATGTTGAAAAAATGTTTTTAGTGGAAAATGAAAAGATAGGAAAAACTATAGTCTTATGAGTAAAACATGAAAAATTCTCAAAAAAATTATTAATGTTGAAAAAATGCTTTTTGTGGAAAATGAAAAAATAGGTAAAACAATAGTCTTATGAGTAAAACATGAAAAATTCCCAAAAAAATGATTAATGTTGAAAAAATGTTTTTAGTGGAAAATGAAAAAATAGGTAAAACTATAGTCTTATGAGTAAAACATGAAAAATTCTCAAAAGAATTATTAATGTTGAAAAAATGTTTTTAGTGGAAAATGAAAAGATAGGTAAAACTATAGTCTCATGAGTAAAACATGAAAAATTCCCAAAAAAATTATTAATGTTGAAAAAATGTTTTGAGTGGAAAATGAAAAAATACATGAGACTATAGTTTCATGCCTAAAACATGAAAAATGTTCAAAAAAAATTTTATGTTGAAAAATGTTTTTAGTGGATAATGAAAAAATAGGTAAAAGTATTGTCTTATGAGTAAAACATGAAAAATTCTCAAAAAAATTATTAATGTTGAAAAAATGTTTTTAGTGGAAAATGAAAAAATAGGTTAAACAGTAGTCTTATGAGTAAAACATGAAAAATTCTCAAAAAAAATTTTAATGTTGAAAAAATGTTTTTAGTGGAAAATTAAAAAATCGGTAAAACTATAGTCTTATGAGTAAAACATGAAAAATTCTCAAAAAAATTAATGTTGAAAAAATGTTTTTAGTGGAAAATGATAAAATAGGTAAAACTATAGTCTGATGAGTATAACATGAAAAATTCTCAAAAGAATTATTAATGTTGAAAAAATGTTTTTAGTGGAAAATGAAAAAATATGTAAAACTATAGTCTTATGAGTAAAACATGAAAAATTCTCAAAAGAATTATTATTGTTGAAAAAATGTTTTTAGTGGAAAATGAAAAGATAGGTAAAACTATAGTCTTATGAGTAAAACATGAAAAATTCTCAACAAAATTATTAATGTTGAAAAAATGTTTTGAGTGGAAAATGAAAAAATACATGAGACTATAGTTTCATGCCTAAAACATGAAAAATGTTCAAAAAAAATTTTATGTTGAAAAATGTTTTTAGTGGATAATGAAAAAATAGGTAAAAGTATTGTCTTATGAGTAAAACATGAAAAATTCTCAAAAAAATTATTAATGTTGAAAGAATGTTTTTAGTGGAAAATGAAAAAATAGGTAAAACTATAGTCTTATGAGTAAAAGATGAAAAATTCTCAAAAAAATTATTAATGTTGAAAAAATGTTTTTAGTGGAAAAGGAAAAAATAAATAAAACTATAGTCTTATGAGTAAAACATGAAAAATTCTCAAAAAAATTATTAATGTTGAAAAAATGTTTTTAGTGGAAAATGAAAAAATTGGTAAAACTATAGTCTCATGAGCAAAACATGAAAAATTCTAAAAAAAAATTATTAATGTTGAAAAAATGTTTTTTATGGAAAATGAAAAAAAAGGAAAAAGTATTGGCTTATGAGTAAAACATGAAAAATTCTCAAAAAAATTATTAATGTTGAAAAAATGTTTTTAGTGGAAAATGAAAAAATCGGTAAAACTATAGTCTTATGAGTAAAACCTGAAAAATTCTCAAAAAAATTAATGTTGAAAAAATGTTTTTAGTGGAAAATGATAAAATAGGTAAAACTATAGTCTGATGAGTATAACATGAAAAATTCTCAAAAGAATTATTAATGTTGAAAAAATGTTTTTAGTGGAAAATGAAAAGATAGGTAAAACTATAGTCTTATGAGTAAAACATGAAAAATTCTCAAAAAAATTATTAATGTTGAAAAAATGTCTTTAGTTGAAAATGAAAAAATAGGTAAAACTATAGTCTTATGAGTAAAACATGAAAAATTCCCAAAAAAATTATTAATGTTGAAAAAATGTTTTTAGTGGAAAATGAAAAAATAGGTAAAAATATAGTCTTATGAGTAAAACATGAAAAATTCTCAAAGAAATTAATGTTGAAAAAATGTTTTTAGTGGAAAATCAAAAAATAGGTAAAACTATAGTCTTATGAGTATAACATGAAAAATTCTCAAAAGAATTATTAATGTTGAAAAAATGTTTTTAGTGGAAAATGAAAAGATAGGTAAAACTATAGTCTTATGAGTAAAACATGAAAAATTCTCAAAAAAATTAATGTTGAAAAAATGTTTTTAGTGGATAATGAAAAAATAGGTAAAAGTATTGTCTTATGACTAAAACATGAAAAATTCTCAAAAAAATTATTAATGTTGAAAAAATGTTTTGAGTGGAAAATGAAAAAATAGGTAAAACTATAGTCTGATGAGTATAAAATGAAAAATTCTCAAAAGAATTATTAATGTTGAAAAAATGTTTTTAGTGGAAAATGAAAAAATATGTAAAACTATAGTCTCATGAGTAAAACATGAAAAATTCTAAAAAGAATTATTATTGTTGAAAAAATGTTTTTAGTGGAAAATGAAAAGATAGGTAAAACTATAGTCTTATGAGTAAAACATGAAAAATTCTCAACAAAATTATTAATGTTGAAAAAATGTTTTGAGTGGAAAATGAAAAAATACATGAGACTATAGTTTCATGCCTAAAACATGAAAAATGTTCAAAAAAAATTTTATGTTGAAAAATGTTTTTAGTGGATAATGAAAAAATAGGTAAAAGTATTGTCTTATGAGTAAAACATGAAAAATTCTCAAAAAAATTATTAATGTTGAAAAAATGTTTTTAGTGGAAAATGAAAAAATAGGTTAAACTATAGTCTTATGAGTAAAAGATGAAAAATTCTCAAAAAAATTATTAATGTTGAAAAAATGTTTTTAGTGGAAAAGGAAAAAATAGATAAAACAATAGTCTTATGAGTAAAACATGAAAAATTCTCAAAAAAATTATTAATGTTGAAAAAATGTTTTTAGTGGAAAATGAAAAAATCGGTAAAACTATAGTCTCATGAGCAAAACATGAAAAATTCTAAAAAAAAATTATTAATGTTGAAAAAATGTTTTTAGTGGAAAATGACAAAATACATGAGACTATAGTTTCATGCCTAAAACATGAAAAATGTTCAAAAAAATTATTAATGTTGAAAAAATGTTTTTAGTGTAAAATGAAAAAATAGGTAAACTATAGTCTTATGAGTAAAACATGAAAAATTCTCAAAAAAATTATTAATGTTGAAAAAATGTTTTTAGTGGAAAATGAAAAAATCGGTAAAACTATAGTCTTATGTGTAAAACATGAAAAATGTTCAAAAAAATTATTAATGTTGAAAAAATGTTTTTAGTGTAAAATGAAAAAATAGGTAAACTATAGTCTTATGAGTAAAACATGAAAAATTCTCAAAAAAATTATTAATGTTGAAAAATGTTTTTAGTGGATAATGAAAAAAAAGGTAAAAGTATTGTCTTATGAGTAAAACATGAAAAATTCTCAAAAAAATTATTAATGTTGAAAAAATGTTTTTAGTGGAAAATGAAAAAATCGGTAAAACTATAGTCTTATGAGTAAAACATGAAAAATTCTCAAAAAAATTAATGTTGAAAAAATGTTTTTAGTGGAAAATGATAAAATAGGTAAAACTATAGTCTGATGAGTATAACATGAAAAATTCTCAAAAGAATTATTAATGTTGAAAAAATGTTTTTAGTGGAAAATGAAAAGATAGGTAAAACTATAGTCTTATGAGTAAAACATGAAAAATTGTCAAAAAAATTATTAATGTTGAAAAAATGTCTTTAGTGGAAAATGAAAAAATAGGTAAAACTATAGTCTTATGAGTAAAACATGAAAAATTCCCAAAAAAATGATTAATGTTGAAAAAATGTTTTTAGTGGAAAATGAAAAAATAGGTAAAACTATTGTCTTATGAGTAAAACATGAAAAATTCTCAAAAAAATTAATGTTGAAAAAATGTTTTTAGTGGAAAATCAAAAAATAGGTAAAACTATAGTCTTATGAGTATAACATGAAAAATTCTCAAAAGAATTATTAATGTTGAAAAAATGTTTTTAGTGGAAAATGAAAAGATAGGTAAAACTATAGTCTTATGAGTAAAACATGAAAAATTCTCAAAAAAATTAATGTTGAAAAAATGTTTTTAGTGGATAATGAAAAAATAGGTAAAAGTATTGTCTCATGAGCAAAACATGAAAAATTCTCAAAAAAATTATTAATGTTGAAAAAATGTTTTGAGTGGAAAATGAAAAAATCGATAAAACTATAGTCTTATGAGTAAAACATGAAAAATTCTCAAAAAAATTAATGTTGAAAAAATGTTTTCAGTGGAAAATGATAAAATAGGTAAAACTATAGTCTGATGAGTATAACATGAAAAATTCTCAAAAGAATTATTAATGTTGAAAAAATGTTTTTAGTGGAAAATGAAAAGATAGGTAAAACTATAGTCTTATGAGTAAAACATGAAAAATTCTCAAAAAAATTATTGATGTTGAAAAAATGTTTTTAGTGGAAAATGAAAAAATAGGTAAAAATATAGTCTTATGAGTAAAACATGAAAAATTCCCAAAAAAATGATTAATGTTGAAAAAATGTTTTTAGTGGAAAATGAAAAAATAGGTAAAACTATAGTCTTATGAGTAAAACATGAAAAATTCTCAAAAAAATTAATGTTGAAAAAATGTTTTTAGTGGAAAATCAAAAAATACGTAAAACTATAGTCTTATGAGTATAACATGAAAAATTCTCAAAAGAATTATTAATGTTGAAAAAATGTTTTTAGTGGAAAATGAAAAGATAGGTAAAACTATAGTCTTATGAGTAAAACATGAAAAATTCTCAAAAAAATTAATGTTGAAAAAATGTTTTTAGTGGATAATGTAAAAATAGGTAAAAGTATTGTCTTATGAGTAAAACATGAAAAATTCTCAAAAAAATTATTAATGTTGAAAAAATGTTTTGAGTGGAAAATGAAAAAATAGGTTAAACTATAGTCTTATGAGTAAAACATGAAAAATTCTCAAAAAAATTATCAATGTTGAAAGAATGTTTTTAGTGGAAAATGAAAAAATAGGTAAAACTATAGTCTTATGAGTAAAAGATGAAAAATTCTCAAAAAAAATTTTAATGTTGAAAAAATGTTTTTAGTGGAAAAGGAAAAAATAGGTAAAACTATAGTCTTATGAGTAAAACATGAAAAATTCTCAAAAAAATTATTAATGTTGAAAAAATGTTTTTAGTGGAAAATGAAAAAATCGGTAAAACTATAGTCTCATGAGTAAAACATGAAAAATTCTAAAAAAAAATTATTAATGTTGAAAAAATGTTTTTAGTGGAAAATGAAAAAATACATGAGACTATAGTTTCATGCCTAAAACATGAAAAATGTTCAAAAAAATTATTAATGTTGAAAAAATGTTTTTAGTGGAAAATGAAAAAATACATGAGACTATAGTTTCATGCCTAAAACATGAAAAATGTTCAAAAAAAATTTTATGTTGAAAAATGTTTTTAGTGGATAATGAAAAAAAAGGTAAAAGTATTGTCTTATGAATAAAACATGAAAAATTCTCAAAAAAATTATTAATGTTGAAAAAATGTTTTTAGTGGAAAATGAAAAAATCGGTAAAACTATAGTCTTATGAGTAAAACATGAAAAATTCTCAAAAAAATTAATGTTGAAAAAATGTTTTTAGTGGAAAATGATAAAATAGGTAAAACTATAGTCTGATGAGTATAACATGAAAAATTCTCAAAATAATTATTAATGTTGAAAAAATGTTTTTAGTGGAAAATGAAAAGATAGGAAAAACTATAGTCTTATGAGTAAAACATGAAAAATTCTCAAAAAAATTATTAATGTTGAAAAAATGCTTTTTGTGGAAAATGAAAAAATAGGTAAAACAATAGTCTTATGAGTAAAACATGAAAAATTCCCAAAAAAATGATTAATGTTGAAAAAATGTTTTTAGTGGAAAATGAAAAAATAGGTAAAACTATAGTCTTATGAGTAAAACATGAAAAATTCTCAAAAGAATTATTAATGTTGAAAAAATGTTTTTAGTGGAAAATGAAAAGATAGGTAAAACTATAGTCTCATGAGTAAAACATGAAAAATTCCCAAAAAAATTATTAATGTTGAAAAAATGTTTTGAGTGGAAAATGAAAAAATACATGAGACTATAGTTTCATGCCTAAAACATGAAAAATGTTCAAAAAAAATTTTATGTTGAAAAATGTTTTTAGTGGATAATGAAAAAATAGGTAAAAGTATTGTCTTATGAGTAAAACATGAAAAATTCTCAAAAAAATTATTAATGTTGAAAAAATGTTTTTAGTGGAAAATGAAAAAATAGGTTAAACAGTAGTCTTATGAGTAAAACATGAAAAATTCTCAAAAAAAATTTTAATGTTGAAAAAATGTTTTTAGTGGAAAATTAAAAAATCGGTAAAACTATAGTCTTATGAGTAAAACATGAAAAATTCTCAAAAAAATTAATGTTGAAAAAATGTTTTTAGTGGAAAATGATAAAATAGGTAAAACTATAGTCTGATGAGTATAACATGAAAAATTCTCAAAAGAATTATTAATGTTGAAAAAATGTTTTTAGTGGAAAATGAAAAAATATGTAAAACTATAGTCTTATGAGTAAAACATGAAAAATTCTCAAAAGAATTATTATTGTTGAAAAAATGTTTTTAGTGGAAAATGAAAAGATAGGTAAAACTATAGTCTTATGAGTAAAACATGAAAAATTCTCAACAAAATTATTAATGTTGAAAAAATGTTTTGAGTGGAAAATGAAAAAATACATGAGACTATAGTTTCATGCCTAAAACATGAAAAATGTTCAAAAAAAATTTTATGTTGAAAAATGTTTTTAGTGGATAATGAAAAAATAGGTAAAAGTATTGTCTTATGAGTAAAACATGAAAAATTCTCAAAAAAATTATTAATGTTGAAAGAATGTTTTTAGTGGAAAATGAAAAAATAGGTAAAACTATAGTCTTATGAGTAAAAGATGAAAAATTCTCAAAAAAATTATTAATGTTGAAAAAATGTTTTTAGTGGAAAAGGAAAAAATAAATAAAACTATAGTCTTATGAGTAAAACATGAAAAATTCTCAAAAAAATTATTAATGTTGAAAAAATGTTTTTAGTGGAAAATGAAAAAATTGGTAAAACTATAGTCTCATGAGCAAAACATGAAAAATTCTAAAAAAAAATTATTAATGTTGAAAAAATGTTTTTTATGGAAAATGAAAAAAAAGGAAAAAGTATTGGCTTATGAGTAAAACATGAAAAATTCTCAAAAAAATTATTAATGTTGAAAAAATGTTTTTAGTGGAAAATGAAAAAATCGGTAAAACTATAGTCTTATGAGTAAAACCTGAAAAATTCTCAAAAAAATTAATGTTGAAAAAATGTTTTTAGTGGAAAATGATAAAATAGGTAAAACTATAGTCTGATGAGTATAACATGAAAAATTCTCAAAAGAATTATTAATGTTGAAAAAATGTTTTTAGTGGAAAATGAAAAGATAGGTAAAACTATAGTCTTATGAGTAAAACATGAAAAATTCTCAAAAAAATTATTAATGTTGAAAAAATGTCTTTAGTTGAAAATGAAAAAATAGGTAAAACTATAGTCTTATGAGTAAAACATGAAAAATTCCCAAAAAAATTATTAATGTTGAAAAAATGTTTTTAGTGGAAAATGAAAAAATAGGTAAAAATATAGTCTTATGAGTAAAACATGAAAAATTCTCAAAGAAATTAATGTTGAAAAAATGTTTTTAGTGGAAAATCAAAAAATAGGTAAAACTATAGTCTTATGAGTATAACATGAAAAATTCTCAAAAGAATTATTAATGTTGAAAAAATGTTTTTAGTGGAAAATGAAAAGATAGGTAAAACTATAGTCTTATGAGTAAAACATGAAAAATTCTCAAAAAAATTAATGTTGAAAAAATGTTTTTAGTGGATAATGAAAAAATAGGTAAAAGTATTGTCTTATGACTAAAACATGAAAAATTCTCAAAAAAATTATTAATGTTGAAAAAATGTTTTGAGTGGAAAATGAAAAAATAGGTAAAACTATAGTCTGATGAGTATAAAATGAAAAATTCTCAAAAGAATTATTAATGTTGAAAAAATGTTTTTAGTGGAAAATGAAAAAATATGTAAAACTATAGTCTCATGAGTAAAACATGAAAAATTCTAAAAAGAATTATTATTGTTGAAAAAATGTTTTTAGTGGAAAATGAAAAGATAGGTAAAACTATAGTCTTATGAGTAAAACATGAAAAATTCTCAACAAAATTATTAATGTTGAAAAAATGTTTTGAGTGGAAAATGAAAAAATACATGAGACTATAGTTTCATGCCTAAAACATGAAAAATGTTCAAAAAAAATTTTATGTTGAAAAATGTTTTTAGTGGATAATGAAAAAATAGGTAAAAGTATTGTCTTATGAGTAAAACATGAAAAATTCTCAAAAAAATTATTAATGTTGAAAAAATGTTTTTAGTGGAAAATGAAAAAATAGGTTAAACTATAGTCTTATGAGTAAAAGATGAAAAATTCTCAAAAAAATTATTAATGTTGAAAAAATGTTTTTAGTGGAAAAGGAAAAAATAGATAAAACTATAGTCTTATGAGTAAAACATGAAAAATTCTCAAAAAAATTATTAATGTTGAAAAAATGTTTTTAGTGGAAAATGAAAAAATCGGTAAAACTATAGTCTCATGAGCAAAACATGAAAAATTCTAAAAAAAAATTATTAATGTTGAAAAAATGTTTTTAGTGGAAAATGACAAAATACATGAGACTATAGTTTCATGCCTAAAACATGAAAAATGTTCAAAAAAATTATTAATGTTGAAAAAATGTTTTTAGTGTAAAATGAAAAAATAGGTAAACTATAGTCTTATGAGTAAAACATGAAAAATTCTCAAAAAAATTATTAATGTTGAAAAAATGTTTTTAGTGGAAAATGAAAAAATCGGTAAAACTATAGTCTTATGTGTAAAACATGAAAAATGTTCAAAAAAATTATTAATGTTGAAAAAATGTTTTTAGTGTAAAATGAAAAAATAGGTAAACTATAGTCTTATGAGTAAAACATGAAAAATTCTCAAAAAAATTATTAATGTTGAAAAATGTTTTTAGTGGATAATGAAAAAAAAGGTAAAAGTATTGTCTTATGAGTAAAACATGAAAAATTCTCAAAAAAATTATTAATGTTGAAAAAATGTTTTTAGTGGAAAATGAAAAAATCGGTAAAACTATAGTCTTATGAGTAAAACATGAAAAATTCTCAAAAAAATTAATGTTGAAAAAATGTTTTTAGTGGAAAATGATAAAATAGGTAAAACTATAGTCTGATGAGTATAACATGAAAAATTCTCAAAAGAATTATTAATGTTGAAAAAATGTTTTTAGTGGAAAATGAAAAGATAGGTAAAACTATAGTCTTATGAGTAAAACATGAAAAATTGTCAAAAAAATTATTAATGTTGAAAAAATGTCTTTAGTGGAAAATGAAAAAATAGGTAAAACTATAGTCTTATGAGTAAAACATGAAAAATTCCCAAAAAAATGATTAATGTTGAAAAAATGTTTTTAGTGGAAAATGAAAAAATAGGTAAAACTATTGTCTTATGAGTAAAACATGAAAAATTCTCAAAAAAATTAATGTTGAAAAAATGTTTTTAGTGGAAAATCAAAAAATAGGTAAAACTATAGTCTTATGAGTATAACATGAAAAATTCTCAAAAGAATTATTAATGTTGAAAAAATGTTTTTAGTGGAAAATGAAAAGATAGGTAAAACTATAGTCTTATGAGTAAAACATGAAAAATTCTCAAAAAAATTAATGTTGAAAAAATGTTTTTAGTGGATAATGAAAAAATAGGTAAAAGTATTGTCTCATGAGCAAAACATGAAAAATTCTCAAAAAAATTATTAATGTTGAAAAAATGTTTTGAGTGGAAAATGAAAAAATCGATAAAACTATAGTCTTATGAGTAAAACATGAAAAATTCTCAAAAAAATTAATGTTGAAAAAATGTTTTCAGTGGAAAATGATAAAATAGGTAAAACTATAGTCTGATGAGTATAACATGAAAAATTCTCAACAAAATTATTAATGTTGAAAAAATGTTTTGAGTGGAAAATGAAAAAATACATGAGACTATAGTTTCATGCCTAAAACATGAAAAATGTTCAAAAAAAATTTTATGTTGAAAAATGTTTTTAGTGGATAATGAAAAAATAGGTAAAAGTATTGTCTTATGAGTAAAACATGAAAAATTCTCAAAAAAATTATTAATGTTGAAAGAATGTTTTTAGTGGAAAATGAAAAAATAGGTAAAACTATAGTCTTATGAGTAAAAGATGAAAAATTCTCAAAAAAATTATTAATGTTGAAAAAATGTTTTTAGTGGAAAAGGAAAAAATAAATAAAACTATAGTCTTATGAGTAAAACATGAAAAATTCTCAAAAAAATTATTAATGTTGAAAAAATGTTTTTAGTGGAAAATGAAAAAATTGGTAAAACTATAGTCTCATGAGCAAAACATGAAAAATTCTAAAAAAAAATTATTAATGTTGAAAAAATGTTTTTTATGGAAAATGAAAAAAAAGGAAAAAGTATTGGCTTATGAGTAAAACATGAAAAATTCTCAAAAAAATTATTAATGTTGAAAAAATGTTTTTAGTGGAAAATGAAAAAATCGGTAAAACTATAGTCTTATGAGTAAAACCTGAAAAATTCTCAAAAAAATTAATGTTGAAAAAATGTTTTTAGTGGAAAATGATAAAATAGGTAAAACTATAGTCTGATGAGTATAACATGAAAAATTCTCAAAAGAATTATTAATGTTGAAAAAATGTTTTTAGTGGAAAATGAAAAGATAGGTAAAACTATAGTCTTATGAGTAAAACATGAAAAATTCTCAAAAAAATTATTAATGTTGAAAAAATGTCTTTAGTTGAAAATGAAAAAATAGGTAAAACTATAGTCTTATGAGTAAAACATGAAAAATTCCCAAAAAAATTATTAATGTTGAAAAAATGTTTTTAGTGGAAAATGAAAAAATAGGTAAAAATATAGTCTTATGAGTAAAACATGAAAAATTCTCAAAGAAATTAATGTTGAAAAAATGTTTTTAGTGGAAAATCAAAAAATAGGTAAAACTATAGTCTTATGAGTATAACATGAAAAATTCTCAAAAGAATTATTAATGTTGAAAAAATGTTTTTAGTGGAAAATGAAAAGATAGGTAAAACTATAGTCTTATGAGTAAAACATGAAAAATTCTCAAAAAAATTAATGTTGAAAAAATGTTTTTAGTGGATAATGAAAAAATAGGTAAAAGTATTGTCTTATGACTAAAACATGAAAAATTCTCAAAAAAATTATTAATGTTGAAAAAATGTTTTGAGTGGAAAATGAAAAAATAGGTAAAACTATAGTCTGATGAGTATAAAATGAAAAATTCTCAAAAGAATTATTAATGTTGAAAAAATGTTTTTAGTGGAAAATGAAAAAATATGTAAAACTATAGTCTCATGAGTAAAACATGAAAAATTCTAAAAAGAATTATTATTGTTGAAAAAATGTTTTTAGTGGAAAATGAAAAGATAGGTAAAACTATAGTCTTATGAGTAAAACATGAAAAATTCTCAACAAAATTATTAATGTTGAAAAAATGTTTTGAGTGGAAAATGAAAAAATACATGAGACTATAGTTTCATGCCTAAAACATGAAAAATGTTCAAAAAAAATTTTATGTTGAAAAATGTTTTTAGTGGATAATGAAAAAATAGGTAAAAGTATTGTCTTATGAGTAAAACATGAAAAATTCTCAAAAAAATTATTAATGTTGAAAAAATGTTTTTAGTGGAAAATGAAAAAATAGGTTAAACTATAGTCTTATGAGTAAAAGATGAAAAATTCTCAAAAAAATTATTAATGTTGAAAAAATGTTTTTAGTGGAAAAGGAAAAAATAGATAAAACTATAGTCTTATGAGTAAAACATGAAAAATTCTCAAAAAAATTATTAATGTTGAAAAAATGTTTTTAGTGGAAAATGAAAAAATCGGTAAAACTATAGTCTCATGAGCAAAACATGAAAAATTCTAAAAAAAAATTATTAATGTTGAAAAAATGTTTTTAGTGGAAAATGACAAAATACATGAGACTATAGTTTCATGCCTAAAACATGAAAAATGTTCAAAAAAATTATTAATGTTGAAAAAATGTTTTTAGTGTAAAATGAAAAAATAGGTAAACTATAGTCTTATGAGTAAAACATGAAAAATTCTCAAAAAAATTATTAATGTTGAAAAAATGTTTTTAGTGGAAAATGAAAAAATCGGTAAAACTATAGTCTTATGTGTAAAACATGAAAAATGTTCAAAAAAATTATTAATGTTGAAAAAATGTTTTTAGTGTAAAATGAAAAAATAGGTAAACTATAGTCTTATGAGTAAAACATGAAAAATTCTCAAAAAAATTATTAATGTTGAAAAATGTTTTTAGTGGATAATGAAAAAAAAGGTAAAAGTATTGTCTTATGAGTAAAACATGAAAAATTCTCAAAAAAATTATTAATGTTGAAAAAATGTTTTTAGTGGAAAATGAAAAAATCGGTAAAACTATAGTCTTATGAGTAAAACATGAAAAATTCTCAAAAAAATTAATGTTGAAAAAATGTTTTTAGTGGAAAATGATAAAATAGGTAAAACTATAGTCTGATGAGTATAACATGAAAAATTCTCAAAAGAATTATTAATGTTGAAAAAATGTTTTTAGTGGAAAATGAAAAGATAGGTAAAACTATAGTCTTATGAGTAAAACATGAAAAATTGTCAAAAAAATTATTAATGTTGAAAAAATGTCTTTAGTGGAAAATGAAAAAATAGGTAAAACTATAGTCTTATGAGTAAAACATGAAAAATTCCCAAAAAAATGATTAATGTTGAAAAAATGTTTTTAGTGGAAAATGAAAAAATAGGTAAAACTATTGTCTTATGAGTAAAACATGAAAAATTCTCAAAAAAATTAATGTTGAAAAAATGTTTTTAGTGGAAAATCAAAAAATAGGTAAAACTATAGTCTTATGAGTATAACATGAAAAATTCTCAAAAGAATTATTAATGTTGAAAAAATGTTTTTAGTGGAAAATGAAAAGATAGGTAAAACTATAGTCTTATGAGTAAAACATGAAAAATTCTCAAAAAAATTAATGTTGAAAAAATGTTTTTAGTGGATAATGAAAAAATAGGTAAAAGTATTGTCTCATGAGCAAAACATGAAAAATTCTCAAAAAAATTATTAATGTTGAAAAAATGTTTTGAGTGGAAAATGAAAAAATCGATAAAACTATAGTCTTATGAGTAAAACATGAAAAATTCTCAAAAAAATTAATGTTGAAAAAATGTTTTCAGTGGAAAATGATAAAATAGGTAAAACTATAGTCTGATGAGTATAACATGAAAAATTCTCAAAAGAATTATTAATGTTGAAAAAATGTTTTTAGTGGAAAATGAAAAGATAGGTAAAACTATAGTCTTATGAGTAAAACATGAAAAATTCTCAAAAAAATTATTGATGTTGAAAAAATGTTTTTAGTGGAAAATGAAAAAATAGGTAAAAATATAGTCTTATGAGTAAAACATGAAAAATTCCCAAAAAAATGATTAATGTTGAAAAAATGTTTTTAGTGGAAAATGAAAAAATAGGTAAAACTATAGTCTTATGAGTAAAACATGAAAAATTCTCAAAAAAATTAATGTTGAAAAAATGTTTTTAGTGGAAAATCAAAAAATACGTAAAACTATAGTCTTATGAGTATAACATGAAAAATTCTCAAAAGAATTATTAATGTTGAAAAAATGTTTTTAGTGGAAAATGAAAAGATAGGTAAAACTATAGTCTTATGAGTAAAACATGAAAAATTCTCAAAAAAATTAATGTTGAAAAAATGTTTTTAGTGGATAATGAAAAAATAGGTAAAAGTATTGTCTTATGAGTAAAACATGAAAAATTCTCAAAAAAATTATTAATGTTGAAAAAATGTTTTGAGTGGAAAATGAAAAAATAGGTTAAACTATAGTCTTATGAGTAAAACATGAAAAATTCTCAAAAAAATTATCAATGTTGAAAGAATGTTTTTAGTGGAAAATGAAAAAATAGGTAAAACTATAGTCTTATGAGTAAAAGATGAAAAATTCTCAAAAAAAATTTTAATGTTGAAAAAATGTTTTTAGTGGAAAAGGAAAAAATAGGTAAAACTATAGTCTTATGAGTAAAACATGAAAAATTCTCAAAAAAATTATTAATGTTGAAAAAATGTTTTTAGTGGAAAATGAAAAGATAGGTAAAACTATAGTCTTATGAGTAAAACATGAAAAATTCTAAAAAAAAATGATTAATGTTGAAAAAATGTTTTTAGTGGAAAATGAAAAAATCGGTAAAACTATAGTCTTATGAGTAAAACATGAAAAATTCTCAAAAAAATTAATGTTGAAAAAATGTTTTTAGTGGATAATGAAAAAATAGGTAAAAGTATTGTCTTATGAGTAAAACATGAAAAATTCTCAAAAAAATTATTAATGTTGAAAAAATGTTTTGAGTGGAAAATGAAAAAATAGGTTAAACTATAGTCTTATGAGTAAAACATGAAAAATTCTCAAAAAAATTATCAATGTTGAAAGAATGTTTTTAGTGGAAAATGAAAAAATAGGTAAAACTATAGTCTTATGAGTAAAAGATGAAAAATTCTCAAAAAAAATTTTAATGTTGAAAAAATGTTTTTAGTGGAAAAGGAAAAAATAGGTAAAACTATAGTCTTATGAGTAAAACATGAAAAATTCTCAAAAAAATTATTAATGTTGAAAAAATGTTTTTAGTGGAAAATGAAAAGATAGGTAAAACTATAGTCTTATGAGTAAAACATGAAAAATTCTAAAAAAAAATGATTAATGTTGAAAAAATGTTTTTAGTGGAAAATGAAAAAATCGGTAAAACTATAGTCTCATGAGTAAAACATCCATCCATCCATTATCTGAACCCGCTTATCCTGATCAGGGTCGCAGGGGGGCTGGAGCCTATCCCAGCATACATTGGGCGAAAGGCAGGAATACACCCTGGACAGGTCGCCAGTCTATCTCAGGGCACACACACCATTCACTCACACACTCATACCTACGGGCAATTTAGACTCTCCAATCAGCCTAACATGCATGTCTTTGGACTGTGGGAGGAAACCGGAGTACCCGGAGGAAACCCACGCAGACACGGGGAGGACATGCAAACTCCGCACAGAGAGGTCCTGGCCGACGGGGATTCGAACCCAGGACCTCCTTGCTGTGAGGCGGCAGTGCTACCCACTGCACCATCCGTGCCGCCTGAGAAAAACATGAAAAATTCTCAAAAAAATTAATGTTGAAAAAATGTTTTTAGTGGATAATGAAAAAATAGGTAAAACTATAGTCTTATGAGTAAAACATGAAAAATTCTCAAAAAAATTATGAATGTTGAAAGAATGTTTTTAGTGGAAAATGAAAAAATAGGTAAAACTATAGTCTTATGAGTAAAAGATGAAAAATTCTCAAAAAAATTATTAATGTTGAAAAAATGTTTTTAGTGGAAAAGGAAAAAATAGGTAAAACTATAGTCTTATGAGTAAAACATGAAAAATTCTCAAAAAAATTATTAATGTTGAAAAAATGTTTTTAGTGGAAAATGAAAAAATCGGTAAAACTATAGTCTCATCCGTAAAACATGAATAATTCTAAAAAAAAATTATTAATGTTGAAAAAAAGTTTTTAGTGGAAAATGAAAAAATACATGAGACTATAGTTTCATGCCTAAAACATGAAAAATGTTCAAAAAAATTATTAATGTTGAAAAAATGTTTTTAGTGGAAAATGAAAAAATAGGTAAAAGTATTGTCTTATGAGTGAAACATGAAAAATTCTCAAAAAAATTATTAATGTTGAAAAAATGTTTTTAGTGGAAAAGGAAAAAATAGGTAAAACTATAGTCTTATGAGTAATACATGAAAAATTCTCAAAAGAATTATTAATGTTGAAAAAATGTTTTTAGTGGAAAATGAAAAGATAGGTAAAACTATAGTCTTATGAGTAAAACATGAAAAATTCCCAAAAAAATTATTAATGTTGAAAAAATGTTTTGAGTGGAAAATGAAAAAATACATGAGACTATAGTTTCAATACTAAAACATGAAAAATGTTCAAAAAAAAATTTATGTTGAAAAATTTTTTTAGTGGATAATGAAAAAATAGGTAAAGTATTGTCTTATGAGTAAAACATGAAAAATTCTCAAAAAAATTATTAATGTTGAAAAAATGTTTTTAGTGGAAAATGAAAAAAATAGGTTAAACAGTAGTCTTATGAGTAAAACATGAAAAATTCTCAAAAAAATGATTAATGTTGAAAAAATGTTTTTAGTGGAAAATAAAAAAATAGGTAAAACTATAGTCTTATGAGTAAAACATGAAAAATTCTCAAAAAAATTAATGTTGAAAAAATGTTTTTAGTGGAAAATGAAAAAATAGGTAAAACTATAGTCTTATGAGTAAAACATGAAAAATTCTCAAAAGAATTATTAATGTTGAAAAAATGTTTTTAGTGGAAAATGAAAAGATAGGTAAAACTATAGTCTCATGAGTAAAACATGAAAAATTCCCAAAAAAATTATTAATGTTGAAAAAATGTTTTGAGTGGAAAATGAAAAAATACATGAGACTATAGTTTCAATACTAAAACATGAAAAATGTTCAAAAAAAAATTTATGTTGAAAAATTTTTTTAGTGGATAATGAAAAAATAGGTAAAAGTATTGTCTTATGAGTAAAACATGAAAAATTCTCAAAAAAATTATTAATGTTGAAAAAATGTTTTTAGTGGAAAATGAAAAAATAGGTTAAACAGTAGTCTTATGAGTAAAACATGAAAAATTCTCAAAAAAATGATTAATGTTGAAAAAATGTTTTTGGTGGAAAATAAAAAAATAGGTAAAACTATAGTCTTATGAGTAAAACATGAAAAATTCTCAAAAAAATTAATGTTGAAAAAATGTTTTTAGTGGAAAATCAAAAAATAGGTAAAACTATAGTCTTATGAGTAAAACATGAAAAATTGTCAAAAAAATTTTTAATGTTGAAAAAATGTCTTTAGTGGAAAATGAAAAAATAGGTAAAACTATAGTCTTATGAGTAAAACATGAAAAATTCCCAAAAAAATGATTAATGTTGAAAAAATGTTTTTAGTGGAAAATGAAAAAATAGGTAAAACTATTGTCTTATGAGTAAAACATGAAAAATTCTCAAAAAAATTAATGTTGAAAAAATGTTTTTAGTGGAAAATCAAAAAATAGGTAAAACTATAGTCTTATGAGTATAACATGAAAAATTCTCAAAAGAATTATTAATGTTGAAAAAATGTTTTTAGTGGAAAATGAAAAGATAGGTAAAACTATAGTCTTATGAGTAAAACATGAAAAATTCTCAAAAAAATTATTAATGTTGAAAAAATGCTTTTAGTGGAAAATGAAAAAATAGGTAAAACAATAGTCTTATGAGTAAAACATGAAAAATTCCCAAAAAAATGATTAATGTTGAAAAAATGTTTTTAGTGGAAAATGAAAAAATAGGTAAAACTATAGTCTTATGAGTAAAACATGAAAAATTCTCAAAAAAATTAATGTTGAAAAAATGTTTTTAGTGGAAAATCAAAAAATAGGTAAAACTATAGTCTTATGAGTATAACATGAAAAATTCTCAAAAGAATTATTAATGTTGAAAAAATGTTTTTAGTGGAAAATGAAAAGATAGGTAAAACTATAGTCTCATGAGTAAAACATGAAAAATTCCCAAAAAAATTATTAATGTTGAAAAAATGTTTTGAGTGGAAAATGAAAAAATACATGAGACTATAGTTTCATGCCTAAAACATGAAAAATGTTCAAAAAAAATTTTATGTTGAAAAATGTTTTTAGTGGATAATGAAAAAATAGGTAAAAGTATTGTCTTATGAGTAAAACATGAAAAATTCTCAAAAAAATTATTAATGTTGAAAAAATGTTTTTAGTGGAAAATGAAAAAATAGGTTAAACAGTAGTCTTATGAGTAAAACATGAAAAATTCTCAAAAAAAATTTTAATGTTGAAAAAATGTTTTTAGTGGAAAATTAAAAAATCGGTAAAACTATAGTCTTATGAGTAAAACATGAAAAATTCTCAAAAAAATTAATGTTGAAAAAATGTTTTTAGTGGAAAATGATAAAATAGGTAAAACTATAGTCTGATGAGTATAACATGAAAAATTCTCAAAAGAATTATTAATGTTGAAAAAATGTTTTTAGTGGAAAATGAAAAAATATGTAAAACTATAGTCTTATGAGTAAAACATGAAAAATTCTCAAAAGAATTATTATTGTTGAAAAAATGTTTTTAGTGGAAAATGAAAAGATAGGTAAAACTATAGTCTTATGAGTAAAACATGAAAAATTCTCAACAAAATTATTAATGTTGAAAAAATGTTTTGAGTGTTAAATGAAAAAATACATGAGACTATAGTTTCATGCCTAAAACATGAAAAATGTTCAAAAAAAATTTTATGTTGAAAAATGTTTTTAGTGGATAATGAAAAAATAGGTAAAAAGTATTGTCTTATGAGTAAAACATGAAAAATTCTCAAAAAAATTATTAATGTTGAAAGAATGTTTTTAGTGGAAAATGAAAAAATAGGTAAAACTATAGTCTTATGAGTAAAAGATGAAAAATTCTCAAAAAAATTATTAATGTTGAAAAAATGTTTTTAGTGGAAAAGGAAAAAATAAATAAAACTATAGTCTTATGAGTAAAACATGAAAAATTCTCAAAAAAATTATTAATGTTGAAAAAATGTTTTTAGTGGAAAATGAAAAAATTGGTAAAACTATAGTCTCATGAGCAAAACATGAAAAATTCTCAAAAAAATTAATGTTGAAAAAATGTTTTTAGTGGAAAATGATAAAATAGGTAAAACTATAGTCTGATGAGTATAACATGAAAAATTCTCAAAAGAATTATTAATGTTGAAAAAATGTTTTTAGTGGAAAATGAAAAAATATGTAAAACTATAGTCTTATGAGTAAAACATGAAAAATTCTCAAAAGAATTATTATTGTTGAAAAAATGTTTTTAGTGGAAAATGAAAAGATAGGTAAAACTATAGTCTTATGAGTAAAACATGAAAAATTCTCAACAAAATTATTAATGTTGAAAAAATGTTTTGAGTGTTAAATGAAAAAATACATGAGACTATAGTTTCATGCCTAAAACATGAAAAATGTTCAAAAAAAATTTTATGTTGAAAAATGTTTTTAGTGGATAATGAAAAAATAGGTAAAAGTATTGTCTTATGAGTAAAACATGAAAAATTCTCAAAAAAATTATTAATGTTGAAAGAATGTTTTTAGTGGAAAATGAAAAAATAGGTAAAACTATAGTCTTATGAGTAAAAGATGAAAAATTCTCAAAAAAATTATTAATGTTGAAAAAATGTTTTTAGTGGAAAAGGAAAAAATAAATAAAACTATAGTCTTATGAGTAAAACATGAAAAATTCTCAAAAAAATTATTAATGTTGAAAAAATGTTTTTAGTGGAAAATGAAAAAATTGGTAAAACTATAGTCTCATGAGCAAAACATGAAAAATTCTAAAAAAAAATTATTAATGTTGAAAAAATGTTTTTTATGGAAAATGAAAAAAAAGGAAAAAGTATTGGCTTATGAGTAAAACATGAAAAATTCTCAAAAAAATTATTAATGTTGAAAAAATGTTTTTAGTGGAAAATGAAAAAATCGGTAAAACTATAGTCTTATGAGTAAAACCTGAAAAATTCTCAAAAAAATTAATGTTGAAAAAATGTTTTTAGTGGAAAATGATAAAATAGGTAAAACTATAGTCTGATGAGTATAACATGAAAAATTCTCAAAAGAATTATTAATGTTGAAAAAATGTTTTTAGTGGAAAATGAAAAGATAGGTAAAACTATAGTCTTATGAGTAAAACATGAAAAATTCTCAAAAAAATTATTAATGTTGAAAAAATGTCTTTAGTTGAAAATGAAAAAATAGGTAAAACTATAGTCTTATGAGTAAAACATGAAAAATTCCCAAAAAAATTATTAATGTTGAAAAAATGTTTTTAGTGGAAAATGAAAAAATAGGTAAAAATATAGTCTTATGAGTAAAACATGAAAAATTCTCAAAGAAATTAATGTTGAAAAAATGTTTTCAGTGGAAAATCAAAAAATAGGTAAAACTATAGTCTTATGAGTATAACATGAAAAATTCTCAAAAGAATTATTAATGTTGAAAAAATGTTTTTAGTGGAAAATGAAAAGATAGGTAAAACTATAGTCTTATGAGTAAAACATGAAAAATTCTCAAAAAAATTAATGTTGAAAAAATGTTTTTAGTGGATAATGAAAAAATAGGTAAAAGTATTGTCTTATGACTAAAACATGAAAAATTCTCAAAAAAATTATTAATGTTGAAAAAATGTTTTGAGTGGAAAATGAAAAAATAGGTAAAACTATAGTCTGATGAGTATAAAATGAAAAATTCTCAAAAGAATTATTAATGTTGAAAAAATGTTTTTAGTGGAAAATGAAAAAATATGTAAAACTATAGTCTCATGAGTAAAACATGAAAAATTCTAAAAAGAATTATTATTGTTGAAAAAATGTTTTTAGTGGAAAATGAAAAGATAGGTAAAACTATAGTCTTATGAGTAAAACATGAAAAATTCTCAAAAAAATTATTAATGTTGAAAAAATGTTTTTAGTGGAAAATGAAAAAATCGGTAAAACTATAGTCTCATCAGCAAAACATGAAAAATTCTAAAAAAAAATTATTAATGTTGAAAAAATGTTTTTACTGGAAAATGACAAAATACATGAGACTATAGTTTCATGCCTAAAACATGAAAAATGTTCAAAAAAATTATTAATGTTGAAAAAATGTTTTTAGTGTAAAATGAAAAAATAGGTAAACTATAGTCTTATGAGTAAAACATGAAAAATTCTCAAAAAAATTATTAATGTTGAAAAAATGTTTTTAGTGGAAAATGAAAAAATCGGTAAAACTATAGTCTTATGTGTAAAACATGAAAAATTCTCAAAAAAATTATTAATGTTGAAAAAATGTTTTTAGTGGAAAATGAAAAAATACATGAGACTATAGTTTCATGCCTAAAACATGAAAAATGTTCAAAAAAAATTTTATGTTGAAAAATGTTTTTAGTGGATAATGAAAAAAAAGGTAAAAGTATTGTCTTATGAGTAAAACATGAAAAATTCTCAAAAAAATTATTAATGTTGAAAAAATGTTTTTAGTGGAAAATGAAAAAATCGGTAAAACTATAGTCTTATGAGTAAAACATGAAAAATTCTCAAAAAAATTAATGTTGAAAAAATGTTTTTAGTGGAAAATGATAAAATAGGTAAAACTATAGTCTGATGAGTATAACATGAAAAATTCTCAAAAGAATTATTAATGTTGAAAAAATGTTTTTAGTGGAAAATGAAAAGATAGGTAAAACTATAGTCTTATGAGTAAAACATGAAAAATTGTCAAAAAAATTTTTAATGTTGAAAAAATGTCTTTAGTGGAAAATGAAAAAATAGGTAAAACTATAGTCTTATGAGTAAAACATGAAAAATTCCCAAAAAAATGATTAATGTTGAAAAAATGTTTTTAGTGGAAAATGAAAAAATAGGTAAAACTATTGTCTTATGAGTAAAACATGAAAAATTCTCAAAAAAATTAATGTTGAAAAAATGTTTTTAGTGGAAAATCAAAAAATAGGTAAAACTATAGTCTTATGAGTATAACATGAAAAATTCTCAAAAGAATTATTAATGTTGAAAAAATGTTTTTAGTGGAAAATGAAAAGATAGGTAAAACTATAGTCTTATGAGTAAAACATGAAAAATTCTCAAAAAAATTAATGTTGAAAAAATGTTTTTAGTGGATAATGAAAAAATAGGTAAAAGTATTGTCTCATGAGCAAAACATGAAAAATTCTCAAAAAAATTATTAATGTTGAAAAAATGTTTTGAGTGGAAAATGAAAAAATCGATAAAACTATAGTCTTATGAGTAAAACATGAAAAATTCTCAAAAAAATTAATGTTGAAAAAATGTTTTCAGTGGAAAATGATAAAATAGGTAAAACTATAGTCTGATGAGTATAACATGAAAAATTCTCAAAAGAATTATTAATGTTGAAAAAATGTTTTTAGTGGAAAATGAAAAGATAGGTAAAACTATAGTCTTATGAGTAAAACATGAAAAATTCTCAAAAAAATTATTGATGTTGAAAAAATGTTTTTAGTGGAAAATGAAAAAATAGGTAAAAATATAGTCTTATGAGTAAAACATGAAAAATTCCCAAAAAAATGATTAATGTTGAAAAAATGTTTTTAGTGGAAAATGAAAAAATAGGTAAAACTATAGTCTTATGAGTAAAACATGAAAAATTCTCAAAAAAATTAATGTTGAAAAAATGTTTTTAGTGGAAAATCAAAAAATACGTAAAACTATAGTCTTATGAGTATAACATGAAAAATTCTCAAAAGAATTATTAATGTTGAAAAAATGTTTTTAGTGGAAAATGAAAAGATAGGTAAAACTATAGTCTTATGAGTAAAACATGAAAAATTCTCAAAAAAATTAATGTTGAAAAAATGTTTTTAGTGGATAATGAAAAAATAGGTAAAAGTATTGTCTTATGAGTAAAACATGAAAAATTCTCAAAAAAATTATTAATGTTGAAAAAATGTTTTGAGTGGAAAATGAAAAAATAGGTTAAACTATAGTCTTATGAGTAAAACATGAAAAATTCTCAAAAAAATTATCAATGTTGAAAGAATGTTTTTAGTGGAAAATGAAAAAATAGGTAAAACTATAGTCTTATGAGTAAAAGATGAAAAATTCTCAAAAAAAATTTTAATGTTGAAAAAATGTTTTTAGTGGAAAAGGAAAAAATAGGTAAAACTATAGTCTTATGAGTAAAACATGAAAAATTCTCAAAAAAATTATTAATGTTGAAAAAATGTTTTTAGTGGAAAATGAAAAGATAGGTAAAACTATAGTCTTATGAGTAAAACATGAAAAATTCTAAAAAAAAATGATTAATGTTGAAAAAATGTTTTTAGTGGAAAATGAAAAAATCGGTAAAACTATAGTCTCATGAGTAAAACATCCATCCATCCATTATCTGAACCCGCTTATCCTGATCAGGGTCGCAGGGGGGCTGGAGCCTATCCCAGCATACATTGGGCGAAAGGCAGGAATACACCCTGGACAGGTCGCCAGTCTATCTCAGGGCACACACACCATTCACTCACACACTCATACCTACGGGCAATTTAGACTCTCCAATCAGCCTAACATGCATGTCTTTGGACTGTGGGAGGAAACCGGAGTACCCGGAGGAAACCCACGCAGACACGGGGAGGACATGCAAACTCCGCACAGAGAGGTCCTGGCCGACGGGGATTCGAACCCAGGACCTCCTTGCTGTGAGGCGGCAGTGCTACCCACTGCACCATCCGTGCCGCCTGAGTAAAACATGAAAAATTCTCAAAAAAATTAATGTTGAAAAAATGTTTTTAGTGGATAATGAAAAAATAGGTAAAACTATAGTCTTATGAGTAAAACATGAAAAATTCTCAAAAAAATTATCAATGTTGAAAGAATGTTTTTAGTGGAAAATGAAAAAATAGGTAAAACTATAGTCTTATGAGTAAAAGATGAAAAATTCTCAAAAAAATTATTAATGTTGAAAAAATGTTTTTAGTGGAAAAGGAAAAAATAGGTAAAACTATAGTCTTATGAGTAAAACATGAAAAATTCTCAAAAAAATTATTAATGTTGAAAAAATGTTTTTAGTAAAAAATGAAAAAATCGGTAAAACTATAGTCTCATCCGTAAAACATGAATAATTCTAAAAAAAAATTATTAATGTTGAAAAAATGTTTTTAGTGGAAAATGAAAAAATACATGAGACTATAGTTTCATGCCTAAAACATGAAAAATGTTCAAAAAAATTATTAATGTTGAAAAAATGTTTTTAGTGGAAAATGAAAAAATAGGTAAAAGTATTGTCTTATGAGTGAAACATGAAAAATTCTCAAAAAAATTATTAATGTTGAAAAAATGTTTTTAGTGGAAAAGGAAAAAATAGGTAAAACTATAGTCTTATGAGTAATACATGAAAAATTCTCAAAAGAATTATTAATGTTGAAAAAATGTTTTTAGTGGAAAATGAAAAGATAGGTAAAACTATAGTCTCATGAGTAAAACATGAAAAATTCCCAAAAAAATTATTAATGTTGAAAAAATGTTTTGAGTGGAAAATGAAAAAATACATGAGACTATAGTTTCAATACTAAAACATGAAAAATGTTCAAAAAAAAATTTATGTTGAAAAATTTTTTTAGTGGATAATGAAAAAATAGGTAAAAGTATTGTCTTATGAGTAAAACATGAAAAATTCTCAAAAAAATTATTAATGTTGAAAAAATGTTTTTAGTGGAAAATGAAAAAATAGGTTAAACAGTAGTCTTATGAGTAAAACATGAAAAATTCTCAAAAAAATGATTAATGTTGAAAAAATGTTTTTAGTGGAAAATAAAAAAATAGGTAAAACTATAGTCTTATGAGTAAAACAGGAAAAATTCTCAAAAAAATTATTAATGTTGAAAAAATGTTTTTAGTAAAAAATGAAAAAATCGGTAAAACTATAGTCTCATCCGTAAAACATGAATAATTCTAAAAAAAAATTATTAATGTTGAAAAAATGTTTTTAGTGGAAAATGAAAAAATACATGAGACTATAGTTTCATGCCTAAAACATGAAAAATGTTCAAAAAAATTATTAATGTTGAAAAAATGTTTTTAGTGGAAAATGAAAAAATAGGTAAAAGTATTGTCTTATGAGTGAAACATGAAAAATTCTCAAAAAAATTATTAATGTTGAAAAAATGTTTTTAGTGGAAAAGGAAAAAATAGGTAAAACTATAGTCTTATGAGTAATACATGAAAAATTCTCAAAAGAATTATTAATGTTGAAAAAATGTTTTTAGTGGAAAATGAAAAGATAGGTAAAACTATAGTCTCATGAGTAAAACATGAAAAATTCCCAAAAAAATTATTAATGTTGAAAAAATGTTTTGAGTGGAAAATGAAAAAATACATGAGACTATAGTTTCAATACTAAAACATGAAAAATGTTCAAAAAAAAATTTATGTTGAAAAATTTTTTTAGTGGATAATGAAAAAATAGGTAAAAGTATTGTCTTATGAGTAAAACATGAAAAATTCTCAAAAAAATTATTAATGTTGAAAAAATGTTTTTAGTGGAAAATGAAAAAATAGGTTAAACAGTAGTCTTATGAGTAAAACATGAAAAATTCTCAAAAAAATGATTAATGTTGAAAAAATGTTTTTAGTGGAAAATAAAAAAATAGGTAAAACTATAGTCTTATGAGTAAAACAGGAAAAATTCTCAAAAAAATTAATGTTGAAAAAATGTTTTTAGTGGAAAATGAAAAAATAGGTAAAACTATAGTCTTATGAGTAAAACATGAAAAATTCTCAAAAGAATTATTAATGTTGAAAAAATGTTTTTAGTGGAAAATGAAAAGATAGGTAAAACTATAGTCTCATGAGTAAAACATGAAAAATTCCCTAAAAAATTATTAATGTTGAAAAAATGTTTTGAGTGGAAAATGAAAAAATACATGAGACTATAGTTTCAATACTAAAACATGAAAAATGTTCAAAAAAAAATTTATGTTGAAAAATTTTTTTAGTGGATAATGAAAAAATAGGTAAAAGTATTGTCTTATGAGTAAAACATGAAAAATTCTCAAAAAAATTATTAATGTTGAAAAAATGTTTTTAGTGGAAAATGAAAAAATAGGTTAAACAGTAGTCTTATGAGTAAAACATGAAAAATTCTCAAAAAAATGATTAATGTTGAAAAAATGTTTTTAGTGGAAAATAAAAAAATAGGTAAAACTATAGTCTTATGAGTAAAACATGAAAAATTCTCAAAAAAATTAATGTTGAAAAAATGTTTTTAGTGGAAAATCAAAAAATAGGTAAAACTATAGTCTTATGAGTATAACATGAAAAATTCTCAAAAGAATTATTAATGTTGAAAAAATGTTTTTAGTGGAAAATGAAAAGATAGGTAAAACTATAGGCTTATGAGTAAAACATGAAAAATTCTCAAAAAAATTAATGTTGAAAAAAATTTTTTAGTGGATAATGAAAAAATAGGTAAAACTATAGTCTTATGAGTATCACATGAAAAATTCTCAAAAGAATTATTAATGTTGAAAAAATGTTTTTAGTGAAAAATGAAAAGATAGGTAAAACTATAGTCTTATGAGTAAAACATGAAAAATTCTCAAAAAAATTAATGTTGAAAAAATGTTTTTATAGTGGAAAATCAAAAAATAGGTAAAACTATAGTCTTATGAGTATAACATGAAAAATTCTCAAAAGAATTATTAATGTTGAAAAAATGTTTTTAGTGGAAAATGAAAAGATAGGTAAAACTATAGTCTTATGAGTAAAACATGAAAAATTCTCAAAAAAATTAATGTTGAAAAAATGTTTTTAGTGGATAATGAAAAAATAGGTAAAACTATAGTCTTATGAGTATAACATGAAAAATTCTCAAAAGAATTATTAATGTTGAAAAAATGTTTTTAGTGAAAAATGAAAAGATAGGTAAAACTATAGTCTTATGAGTAAAACATGAAAAATTCTCAAAAAAATTAATGTTGAAAAAATGTTTTTAGTGGATAATGAAAAAATAGGTAAAATTATTGTCTTATGAGTAAAACATGAAAAATTCTCAAAAAAATTATTAATGTTGAAAAAATGTTTTGAGTGGAAAATGAAAAAATAGGTTAAACTATAGTCTTATGAGTAAAACATGAAAAATTCTCAAAAAAATTATCAATGTTGAAAGAATGTTTTTAGTGGAAAATGAAAAAATAGGTAAAACAGTCTTATGAGTAAAAGATGAAAAATTCTCAAAAAAATTATTAATGTTGAAAAAATGTTTTTAGTGGAAAAGGAAAAAATAGGTAAAACTATAGTCTTATGAGTAAAACATGAAAAATTCTCAAAAAAATTATTAATGTTGAAAAAATGTTTTTAGTGGAAAATGAAAAAATCGGTAAAACTATAGTCTCATGAGTAAAACATGAAAAATTCTAAAAAAAAATTATTAATGTTGAAAAAATGTTTTTAGTGGAAAATGAAAAAATAGATTAGACTATAGTTTCATGCCTAAAACATGAAAAATGTTCAAAAAAATTATTAATGTTGAAAAAATGTTTTTAGTGGAAAATGAAAAAATAGGTAAAACTATAGTCTTATGAGTAAAACATGAAAAATTCTCAAAAAAATTATTAATGTTGAAAAAATGTTTTTAGTGTAAAATGAAAAAATAGGTAAACTATAGTCTTATGAGTAAAACATGAAAAATTCTCAAAAAAATTATTAATGTTGAAAAAATGTTTTTAGTGGAAAATGAAAAAATAGGTTAAACAGTAGTCTTATGAGTAAAACATGAAAAATTCTCAAAAAAATGATTAATGTTGAAAAAATGTTTTTAGTGGAAAATAAAAAAATAGGTAAAACTATAGTCTTATGAGTAAAACATGAAAATTTCTCAAAAAAATTAATGTTGAAAAAATGTTTTTAGTGGAAAATCAAAAAATAGGTAAAACTATAGTCTTATGAGTATAACATGAAAAATTCTCAAAAGAATTATTAATGTTGAAAAAATGTTTTTAGTGGAAAATGAAAAGATAGGTAAAACTATAGGCTTATGAGTAAAACATGAAAAATTCTCAAAAAAATTAATGTTGAAAAAATGTTTTTAGTGGATAATGAAAAAATAGGTAAAACTATAGTCTTATGAGTATCACATGAAAAATTCTCAAAAGAATTATTAATGTTGAAAAAATGTTTTTAGTGAAAAATGAAAAGATAGGTAAAACTATAGTCTTATGAGTAAAACATGAAAAATTCTCAAAAAAATTAATGTTGAAAAAATGTTTTTAGTGGAAAATCAAAAAATAGGTAAAACTATAGTCTTATGAGTATAACATGAAAAATTCTCAAAAGAATTATTAATGTTGAAAAAATGTTTTTAGTGGAAAATGAAAAGATAGGTAAAACTATAGTCTTATGAGTAAAACATGAAAAATTCTCAAAAAAATTAATGTTGAAAAAATGTTTTTAGTGGATAATGAAAAAATAGGTAAAACTATAGTCTTATGAGTATAACATGAAAAATTCTCAAAAGAATTATTAATGTTGAAAAAATGTTTTTAGTGAAAAATGAAAAGATAGGTAAAACTATAGTCTTATGAGTAAAACATGAAAAATTCTCAAAAAAATTAATGTTGAAAAAATGTTTTTAGTGGATAATGAAAAAATAGGTAAAAGTATTGTCTTATGAGTAAAACATGAAAAATTCTCAAAAAAATTATTAATGTTGAAAAAATGTTTTGAGTGGAAAATGAAAAAATAGGTTAAACTATAGTCTTATGAGTAAAACATGAAAAATTCTCAAAAAAATTATCAATGTTGAAAGAATGTTTTTAGTGGAAAATGAAAAAATAGGTAAAACAGTCTTGTGAGTAAAAGATGAAAAATTCTCAAAAAAATTATTAATGTTGAAAAAATGTTTTTAGTGGAAAAGGAAAAAATAGGTAAAACTATAGTCTTATGAGTAAAACATGAAAAATTCTCAAAAAAATTATTAATGTTGAAAAAATGTTTTTAGTGGAAAATGAAAAAATCGGTAAAACTATAGTCTCATGAGTAAAACATGAAAAATTCTAAAAAAAAATTATTAATGTTGAAAAAATGTTTTTAGTGGAAAATGAAAAAATAGATGAGACTATAGTTTCATGCCTAAAACATGAAAAATGTTCAAAAAAATTATTAATGTTGAAAAAATGTTTTTAGTGGAAAATGAAAAAATAGGTAAAACTATAGTCTTATGAGTAAAACATGAAAAATTCTCAAAAAAATTATTAATGTTGAAAAAATGTTTTTAGTGTAAAATGAAAAAATAGGTAAACTATAGTCTTATGAGTAAAACATGAAAAATTCTCAAAAAAATTATTAATGTTGAAAAAATGTTTTTAGTGGAAAATGAAAAGATAGGTAAAACTATAGTCTTATGAGTAAAACATGAAAAATTCTAAAAAAAAAATATTAATGTTGAAAAAATGTTTTTAGTGGAAAATGAAAAAATACATGAGACTATAGTTTCATGCCTAAAACATGAAAAATGTTCAAAAAAATTATTAATGTTGAAAAAATGTTTTTTGTGGAAAATGAAAAAATAGGTAAAACTATAGTCTTATGAGTAAAACATGAAAAATTCTCAAAAAAATTATTAATGTTGAAAAAATGTTTTTAGTGGAAAATGAAAAAATCGGCAAAACTATAGTCTTAGGAGTAAAACATGAAAAATTCTCAAAAAAATTATTAATGTTGAAAAAATGTTTTTAGTGGAAAAGGAAAAAATACATGAGACTATAGTTTCATGCCTAAAACATGAAAAATGTTCAAAACAAATTTTATGTTGAAAAATGTTTTTAGTGGATAATGAAAAAATAGGCAAAAGTATTGTCTTATGAGTAAAACATGAAAAATTCTCAAAAAAATTATTAATGTTGAAAAAATGTTTTTAGTGGAAAATGAAAAAATAGGCTAAACTATAGTCTTATGAGTAAAACATGAAAAATTCTCAAAAAAATTAATGTTGAAAAAATGTTTTTAGTGGATAATGAAAAAATAGGTAAAATTATTGTCTTATGAGTAAAACATGAAAAATTCTCAAAAAAATTATTAATGTTGAAAAAATGTTTTGAGTGGAAAATGAAAAAATAGGTTAAACTATAGTCTTATGAGTAAAACATGAAAAATTCTCAAAAAAATTATCAATGTTGAAAGAATGTTTTTAGTGGAAAATGAAAAAATAGGTAAAACAGTCTTATGAGTAAAAGATGAAAAATTCTCAAAAAAATTATTAATGTTGAAAAAATGTTTTTAGTGGAAAAGGAAAAAATAGGTAAAACTATAGTCTTATGAGTAAAACATGAAAAATTCTCAAAAAAATTATTAATGTTGAAAAAATGTTTTTAGTGGAAAATGAAAAAATCGGTAAAACTATAGTCTCATGAGTAAAACATGAAAAATTCTAAAAAAAAATTATTAATGTTGAAAAAATGTTTTTAGTGGAAAATGAAAAAATAGATTAGACTATAGTTTCATGCCTAAAACATGAAAAATGTTCAAAAAAATTATTAATGTTGAAAAAATGTTTTTAGTGGAAAATGAAAAAATAGGTAAAACTATAGTCTTATGAGTAAAACATGAAAAATTCTCAAAAAAATTATTAATGTTGAAAAAATGTTTTTAGTGTAAAATGAAAAAATAGGTAAACTATAGTCTTATGAGTAAAACATGAAAAATTCTCAAAAGAATTATTAATGTTGAAAAAATGTTTTTAGTGGAAAATGAAAAAATAGGTTAAACAGTAGTCTTATGAGTAAAACATGAAAAATTCTCAAAAAAATGATTAATGTTGAAAAAATGTTTTTAGTGGAAAATAAAAAAATAGGTAAAACTATAGTCTTATGAGTAAAACATGAAAATTTCTCAAAAAAATTAATGTTGAAAAAATGTTTTTAGTGGAAAATCAAAAAATAGGTAAAACTATAGTCTTATGAGTATAACATGAAAAATTCTCAAAAGAATTATTAATGTTGAAAAAATGTTTTTAGTGGAAAATGAAAAGATAGGTAAAACTATAGGCTTATGAGTAAAACATGAAAAATTCTCAAAAAAATTAATGTTGAAAAAATGTTTTTAGTGGATAATGAAAAAATAGGTAAAACTATAGTCTTATGAGTATCACATGAAAAATTCTCAAAAGAATTATTAATGTTGAAAAAATGTTTTTAGTGAAAAATGAAAAGATAGGTAAAACTATAGTCTTATGAGTAAAACATGAAAAATTCTCAAAAAAATTAATGTTGAAAAAATGTTTTTAGTGGAAAATCAAAAAATAGGTAAAACTATAGTCTTATGAGTATAACATGAAAAATTCTCAAAAGAATTATTAATGTTGAAAAAATGTTTTTAGTGGAAAATGAAAAGATAGGTAAAACTATAGTCTTATGAGTAAAACATGAAAAATTCTCAAAAAAATTAATGTTGAAAAAATGTTTTTAGTGGATAATGAAAAAATAGGTAAAACTATAGTCTTATGAGTATAACATGAAAAATTCTCAAAAGAATTATTAATGTTGAAAAAATGTTTTTAGTGAAAAATGAAAAGATAGGTAAAACTATAGTCTTATGAGTAAAACATGAAAAATTCTCAAAAAAATTAATGTTGAAAAAATGTTTTTAGTGGATAATGAAAAAATAGGTAAAAGTATTGTCTTATGAGTAAAACATGAAAAATTCTCAAAAAAATTATTAATGTTGAAAAAATGTTTTGAGTGGAAAATGAAAAAATAGGTTAAACTATAGTCTTATGAGTAAAACATGAAAAATTCTCAAAAAAATTATCAATGTTGAAAGAATGTTTTTAGTGGAAAATGAAAAAATAGGTAAAACAGTCTTATGAGTAAAAGATGAAAAATTCTCAAAAAAATTATTAATGTTGAAAAAATGTTTTTAGTGGAAAAGGAAAAAATAGGTAAAACTATAGTCTTATGAGTAAAACATGAAAAATTCTCAAAAAAATTATTAATGTTGAAAAAATGTTTTTAGTGGAAAATGAAAAAATCGGTAAAACTATAGTCTCATGAGTAAAACATGAAAAATTCTAAAAAAAAATTATTAATGTTGAAAAAATGTTTTTAGTGGAAAATGAAAAAATAGATGAGACTATAGTTTCATGCCTAAAACATGAAAAATGTTCAAAAAAATTATTAATGTTGAAAAAATGTTTTTAGTGGAAAATGAAAAAATAGGTAAAACTATAGTCTTATGAGTAAAACATGAAAAATTCTCAAAAAAATTATTAATGTTGAAAAAATGTTTTTAGTGTAAAATGAAAAAATAGGTAAACTATAGTCTTATGAGTAAAACATGAAAAATTCTCAAAAAAATTATTAATGTTGAAAAAATGTTTTTAGTGGAAAATGAAAAGATAGGTAAAACTATAGTCTTATGAGTAAAACATGAAAAATTCTAAAAAAAAAATATTAATGTTGAAAAAATGTTTTTAGTGGAAAATGAAAAAATACATGAGACTATAGTTTCATGCCTAAAACATGAAAAATGTTCAAAAAAATTATTAATGTTGAAAAAATGTTTTTTGTGGAAAATGAAAAAATAGGTAAAACTATAGTCTTATGAGTAAAACATGAAAAATTCTCAAAAAAATTATTAATGTTGAAAAAATGTTTTTAGTGGAAAATGAAAAAATCGGCAAAACTATAGTCTTAGGAGTAAAACATGAAAAATTCTCAAAAAAATTATTAATGTTGAAAAAATGTTTTTAGTGGAAAAGGAAAAAATACATGAGACTATAGTTTCATGCCTAAAACATGAAAAATGTTCAAAACAAATTTTATGTTGAAAAATGTTTTTAGTGGATAATGAAAAAATAGGCAAAAGTATTGTCTTATGAGTAAAACATGAAAAATTCTCAAAAAAATTATTAATGTTGAAAAAATGTTTTTAGTGGAAAATGAAAAAATAGGTGAAACTATAGTCTTATGAGTAAAACATGAAAAATTCCCAAAAAAATGATTAATGTTGAAAAAATGTTTTTAGTGGAAAATGAAAAGATAGGTAAAACTATAGTCTTATGAGTAAAACATGAAAAATTCTCAACAAAATTATTAATGTTGAAAAAATGTTTTTAGTGGAAAATGAAAAAATACATGAGACTATAGTTTCATGCCTAAAACAGGAAAAATGTTCAAAAAAATTATTAATGTTGAAAAAATGTTTTTTCTGGAAAATGAAAAAATACATGAGACTATAGTTTCATGCCTAAAACATGAAAAATGTTCAAAAAAATTATTAATGTTGAAAAAATGTTTTTTGTGGAAAATGAAAAAATAGGTAAAACTTTAGTCTTATGAGTAAAACATGAAAAATTCTCAAAAAAATTATTAATGTTGAAAAAATGTTTTTAGTGGAAAATGAAAAAATCGGCAAAACTATAGTCTTAGGAGTAAAACATGAAAAATTCTCAAAAAAATTATTAATGTTGAAAAAATGTTTTTAGTGGAAAATGAAAAAATACATGAGACTATAGTTTCATGCCTAAAACATGAAAAATGTTAAAAAAAAAATTTATGTTGAAAAATGCTTTTAGTGGATAATGAAAAAATAGGCAAAAGTATTGTCTTATGAGTAAAACATGAAAAATTCTCAAAAAAATTATTAATGTTGAAAAAATGTTTTTAGTGGAAAATGAAAAAATAGGCTAAACTATAGTCTTATGAGTAAAACATGAAAAATTCTCAAAAAAATTATTAATGTTGAAAAAATGTTTTTAGTGGAAAATGAAAAAATAGGTGAAACTATAGTCTAATGAGTAAAACATGAAAAATTCCCAAAAAAATGATTAATGTTGAAAAAATGCTTTTAGTGGAAAATGAAAAGATAGGTAAAACTATAGTCTTATGAGTAAAACATGAAAAATTCTCAAAAAAATTAATGTTGAAAAAATGTTTTTAGTGGAAAATGAAAAAATAGGTGAAACTATAGTCTTATGAGTAAAACATGAAAAATTCCCAAAAAAATGATTAATGTTGAAAAAATGTTTTTAGTGGAAAATGAAAAGATAGGTAAAACTATAGTCTTATGAGTAAAACATGAAAAATTCTCAACAAAATTATTAATGTTGAAAAAATGTTTTTAGTGGAAAATGAAAAAATACATGAGACTATAGTTTCATGCATAAAACAGGAAAAATGTTCAAAAAAAATATTAATGTTGAAAAAATTTTTTTGTGGAAAATGAAAAAATACATGAGACTATAGTTTCATGCCTAAAACATGAAAAATGTTCAAAAAAATTATTAATGTTGAAAAAATGTTTATTGTGGAAAATGAAAAAATAGGTAAAACTATAGTCTTATGAGTAAAACATGAAAAATTCTCAAAAAAATTATTAATGTTGAAAAAATGTTTTTAGTGGAAAATGAAAAAATCGGCAAAACTATAGTCTTAGGAGTAAAACATGAAAAATTCTCAAAAAAATTATTAATGTTGAAAAAATGTTTTTAGTGGAAAATGAAAAAATACATGAGACTATAGTTTCATGCCTAAAACATGAAAAATGTTAAAAAAAAAATTTATGTTGAAAAATGTTTTTAGTGGATAATGAAAAAATAGGCAAAAGTATTGTCTTATGAGTAAAACATGAAAAATTCTCAAAAAAATTATTAATGTTGAAAAAATGTTTTTAGTGGAAAATGAAAAAATAGGCTAAACTATAGTCTTATGAGTAAAACATGAAAATTCTCAAAAAAATTATTAATGTTGAAAAAATGTTTTTAGTGGAAAATGAAAAAATAGGTGAAACTATAGTCTAATGAGTATAACATGAAAAATTCCCAAAAAAATGATTAATGTTGAAAAAATGCTTTTAGTGGAAAATGAAAAGATAGGTAAAACTATAGTCTTATGAGTAAAACATGAAAAATTCTCAACAAAATTATTAATGTTGAAAAAATGTTTTTAGTGGAAAATGAAAAAATACATGAGACTATAGTTTCATGCCTAAAACAGGAAAAATGTTCAAAAAAATTATTAATGTTGAAAAAATGTTTTTTGTGGAAAATGAAAAAATAGGTAAAACTATAGTCTTATGAGTAAAACATGAAAAATTCTCAAAAAAATTATTAATGTTGAAAAAATGTTTTTAGTGGAAAATGAAAAAATAGGTAAAACTGTAGCCTTATGAGTAAAACATGAAAAATTCTCAAAAAAATTAATGTTGAAAAAATGTTTTTAGTGGAAAATGAAAAAATACATTAGACTATAGTTTCATGCCTAAAACATGAAAAATGTTCAAAAAAATTATTAATGTTGAAAAAATGTTTTTTGTGGAAAATGAAAAAATAGGTAAAACTATAGTCTTATGAGTAAAACATGAAAAATTCTCAAAAAAATTATTAATGTTGAAAAAATGTTTTTAGTGGAAAATGAAAAAATCGGCAAAACTATAGTCTTAGGAGTAAAACATGAAAAATTCTCAAAAAAATTATTAATGTTGAAAAAATGTTTTTAGTGGAAAATGAAAAAATACATGAGACTATAGTTTCATGCCTAAAACATGAAAAATGTACAAAAAAAATTTTATGTTGAAAAATGTTTTTAGTGGATAATGAAAAAATAGGCAAAAGTATTGTCTTATGAGTAAAACATGAAAAATTCTCAAAAAAATTATTAATGTTGAAAAAATGTTTTTAGTGGAAAATGAAAAAATAGGCTAAACTATAGTCTTATGAGTAAAACATGAAAAATTCTCAAAAAAATTATTAATGTTGAAAAAATGTTTTTAGTGGAAAATGAAAAAATTGGTGAAACTATAGTCTTATGAGTAAAACATGAAAAATTCCAAAAAAAATGATTAATGTTGAAAAAATGTTTTTAGTGGAAAATGAAAAGATAGGTAAAACTATAGTCTTATGAGTAAAACATGAAAAATTCTCAAAAAAATTATTAATGTTGAAAAAATGTTTTTAGTGGAAAATGAAAAAATAGGCTAAACTATAGTCTTATGAGTAAAACATGAAAAATTCTCAAAAAAATTATTAATGTTGAAAAAATGTTTTTAGTGGAAAATGAAAAAATAGGTAAAACTGTAGCCTTATGAGTAAAACATGAAAAATTCTCAAAAAAATTAATGTTGAAAAAATGTTTTTTGTGGAAAATGAAAAAATAGGTAAAACTATAGTCTTATGAGTAAAACATGAAAAATTCTCAAAAAAATTATTAATGTTGAAAAAATGTTTTTAGTGGAAAATGAAAAGATAGGTAAAACTATAGTCTTATGAGTAAAACATGAAAAATTCTCAAAAAAATTATTAATGTTGAAAAAATGTTTTTAGTGGAAAATGAAAAAATATAGTTTCATGCCTAAAACATGAAAAATGTTCAAAAAAATTATTAATGTTGAAAAAATGTTTTTTGTGGAAAATGAAAAAATAGGTATAACTATAGTCTTATGAGTAAAACATGAAAAATTCTCAAAAAAATTATTAATGTTGAAAAAATGTTTTTAGTGGAAAATGAAAAAATCGGCAAAACTATAGTCTTAGGAGTAAAACATGAAAAATTCTCAAAAAAATTATTAATGTTGAAAAAATGTTTTTAGTGGAAAATGAAAAAATACAGGAGACTATAGTTTCATGCCTAAAACATGAAAAATGTTCAAAAAAAATTTTATGTTGAAAAATGTTTTTAGTGGATAATGAAAAAATAGGCAAAAGTATTGTCTCATGAGTAAAACATGAAAAATTCTCAAAAAAATTATTAATGTTGAAAAAATGTTTTTAGTGGAAAATGAAAAAATAGGCTAAACTATAGTCTTATGAGTAAAACATGAAAAATTCTCAAAAAAATTATTAATGTTGAAAAAATGTTTTTAGTGGAAAATGAAAAAATAGGTGAAACTATAGTCTTATGAGTAAAACATGAAAAATTTGCAAAAAAATGATTAATGTTGAAAAAATGTTTTTAGTGGAAAATGAAAAGATAGGTAAAACTATAGTCTTATGAGTAAAACATGAAAAATTCTCAACAAAATTATTAATGTTGAAAAAATGTTTTTAGTGGAAAATGAAAAAATATAGTTTCATGCCTAAAACATGAAAAATGTTCAAAAAAATTATTAATGTTGAAAAAATGTTTTTTGTGGAAAATGAAAAAATAGGTAAAACTATAGTCTTATGAGTAAAACATGAAAAATTCTCAAAAAAATTATTAATGTTGAAAAAATGTTTTTAGTGGAAAATGAAAAAATCGGCAAAACTATAGTCTTAGGAGTAAAACATGAAAAATTCTCAAAAAAATTATTAATGTTGAAAAAATGTTTTTAGTGGAAAATGAAAAAATACAGGAGACTATAGTTTCATGCCTAAAACATGAAAAATGTTCAAAAAAAATTTTATGTTGAAAAATGTTTTTAGTGGATAATGAAAAAATAGGCAAAAGTATTGTCTCATGAGTAAAACATGAAAAATTCTCAAAAAAATTATTAATGTTGAAAAAATGTTTTTAGTGGAAAATGAAAAAATAGGCTAAACTATAGTCTTATGAGTAAAACATGAAAAATTCTCAAAAAAATTATTAATGTTGAAAAAATGTTTTTAGTGGAAAATGAAAAAATAGGTGAAACTATAGTCTTATGAGTAAAACATGAAAAATTCGCAAAAAAATGATTAATGTTGAAAAAATGTTTTTAGTGGAAAATGAAAAGATAGGTAAAACTATAGTCTTATGAGTAAAACATGAAAAATTCTCAACAAAATTATTAATGTTGAAAAAATGTTTTTAGTGGAAAATGAAAAAATACATGAGACTATAGTTTCATGCCTAAAACATGAAAAATGTTAAAAAAAAAATTTATGTTGAAAAATGTTTTTAGTGGATAATGAAAAAATAGGCAAAAGTATTGTCTTATGAGTAAAACATGAAAAATTCTCAAAAAAATTATTAATGTTGAAAAAATGTTTTTAGTGGAAAATGAAAAAATAGGCTAAACTATAGTCTTATGAGTAAAACATGAAAATTCTCAAAAAAATTATTAATGTTGAAAAAATGTTTTTAGTGGAAAATGAAAAAATAGGTGAAACTATAGTCTAATGAGTATAACATGAAAAATTCCCAAAAAAATGATTAATGTTGAAAAAATGCTTTTAGTGGAAAATGAAAAGATAGGTAAAACTATAGTCTTATGAGTAAAACATGAAAAATTCTCAACAAAATTATTAATGTTGAAAAAATGTTTTTAGTGGAAAATGAAAAAATACATGAGACTATAGTTTCATGCCTAAAACAGGAAAAATGTTCAAAAAAATTATTAATGTTGAAAAAATGTTTTTTGTGGAAAATGAAAAAATAGGTAAAACTATAGTCTTATGAGTAAAACATGAAAAATTCTCAAAAAAATTATTAATGTTGAAAAAATGTTTTTAGTGGAAAATGAAAAAATAGGTAAAACTGTAGCCTTATGAGTAAAACATGAAAAATTCTCAAAAAAATTAATGTTGAAAAAATGTTTTTAGTGGAAAATGAAAAAATACATTAGACTATAGTTTCATGCCTAAAACATGAAAAATGTTCAAAAAAATTATTAATGTTGAAAAAATGTTTTTTGTGGAAAATGAAAAAATAGGTAAAACTATAGTCTTATGAGTAAAACATGAAAAATTCTCAAAAAAATTATTAATGTTGAAAAAATGTTTTTAGTGGAAAATGAAAAAATCGGCAAAACTATAGTCTTAGGAGTAAAACATGAAAAATTCTCAAAAAAATTATTAATGTTGAAAAAATGTTTTTAGTGGAAAATGAAAAAATACATGAGACTATAGTTTCATGCCTAAAACATGAAAAATGTACAAAAAAAATTTTATGTTGAAAAATGTTTTTAGTGGATAATGAAAAAATAGGCAAAAGTATTGTCTTATGAGTAAAACATGAAAAATTCTCAAAAAAATTATTAATGTTGAAAAAATGTTTTTAGTGGAAAATGAAAAAATAGGCTAAACTATAGTCTTATGAGTAAAACATGAAAAATTCCAAAAAAAATGATTAATGTTGAAAAAATGTTTTTAGTGGAAAATGAAAAGATAGGTAAAACTATAGTCTTATGAGTAAAACATGAAAAATTCTCAAAAAAATTATTAATGTTGAAAAAATGTTTTTAGTGGAAAATGAAAAAATAGGCTAAACTATAGTCTTATGAGTAAAACATGAAAAATTCTCAAAAAAATTATTAATGTTGAAAAAATGTTTTTAGTGGAAAATGAAAAAATAGGTAAAACTGTAGCCTTATGAGTAAAACATGAAAAATTCTCAAAAAAATTAATGTTGAAAAAATGTTTTTTGTGGAAAATGAAAAAATAGGTAAAACTATAGTCTTATGAGTAAAACATGAAAAATTCTCAAAAAAATTATTAATGTTGAAAAAATGTTTTTAGTGGAAAATGAAAAGATAGGTAAAACTATAGTCTTATGAGTAAAACATGAAAAATTCTCAAAAAAATTATTAATGTTGAAAAAATGTTTTTAGTGGAAAATGAAAAAATATAGTTTCATGCCTAAAACATGAAAAATGTTCAAAAAAATTATTAATGTTGAAAAAATGTTTTTTGTGGAAAATGAAAAAATAGGTATAACTATAGTCTTATGAGTAAAACATGAAAAATTCTCAAAAAAATTATTAATGTTGAAAAAATGTTTTTAGTGGAAAATGAAAAAATCGGCAAAACTATAGTCTTAGGAGTAAAACATGAAAAATTCTCAAAAAAATTATTAATGTTGAAAAAATGTTTTTAGTGGAAAATGAAAAAATACAGGAGACTATAGTTTCATGCCTAAAACATGAAAAATGTTCAAAAAAAATTTTATGTTGAAAAATGTTTTTAGTGGATAATGAAAAAATAGGCAAAAGTATTGTCTCATGAGTAAAACATGAAAAATTCTCAAAAAAATTATTAATGTTGAAAAAATGTTTTTAGTGGAAAATGAAAAAATAGGCTAAACTATAGTCTTATGAGTAAAACATGAAAAATTCTCAAAAAAATTATTAATGTTGAAAAAATGTTTTTAGTGGAAAATGAAAAAATAGGTGAAACTATAGTCTTATGAGTAAAACATGAAAAATTTGCAAAAAAATGATTAATGTTGAAAAAATGTTTTTAGTGGAAAATGAAAAGATAGGTAAAACTATAGTCTTATGAGTAAAACATGAAAAATTCTCAACAAAATTATTAATGTTGAAAAAATGTTTTTAGTGGAAAATGAAAAAATATAGTTTCATGCCTAAAACATGAAAAATGTTCAAAAAAATTATTAATGTTGAAAAAATGTTTTTTGTGGAAAATGAAAAAATAGGTAAAACTATAGTCTTATGAGTAAAACATGAAAAATTCTCAAAAAAATTATTAATGTTGAAAAAATGTTTTTAGTGGAAAATGAAAAAATCGGCAAAACTATAGTCTTAGGAGTAAAACATGAAAAATTCTCAAAAAAATTATTAATGTTGAAAAAATGTTTTTAGTGGAAAATGAAAAAATACAGGAGACTATAGTTTCATGCCTAAAACATGAAAAATGTTCAAAAAAAATTTTATGTTGAAAAATGTTTTTAGTGGATAATGAAAAAATAGGCAAAAGTATTGTCTCATGAGTAAAACATGAAAAATTCTCAAAAAAATTATTAATGTTGAAAAAATGTTTTTAGTGGAAAATGAAAAAATAGGCTAAACTATAGTCTTATGAGTAAAACATGAAAAATTCTCAAAAAAATTATTAATGTTGAAAAAATGTTTTTAGTGGAAAATGAAAAAATAGGTGAAACTATAGTCTTATGAGTAAAACATGAAAAATTCGCAAAAAAATGATTAATGTTGAAAAAATGTTTTTAGTGGAAAATGAAAAGATAGGTAAAACTATAGTCTTATGAGTAAAACATGAAAAATTCTCAACAAAATTATTAATGTTGAAAAAATGTTTTTAGTGGAAAATGAAAAAATACATGAGACTATAGTTTCATGCCTAAAACCTGAAAAATGTTCAAAAAAAAATTTATGTTGAAAAATGTTTTTAGTGGAAAATGAAAAAATAGGTAAAACTATAGTCTTATGAGTAAAACATGAAAAATTCTCAAAAAAATTATTAATGTTGAAAAAAAGTTTTTAGTGGAAAATGAAAAGATAGGTAAAACTATAGTCTTATGAATAAAACATGAAAAATTCTCAACAAAATTATTAGTTTTGAAAAAATGTTTTTAGTGGAAAATGAAAAAATAGGTAAAACTATAGTCTTATGAGTAAAACATGAAAAATTCTCAACAAAATTATTAGTGTTGAAAAAATGTTTTGAGTGGAAAATGAAAAAATACATGAGACTATAGTTTCATGCCTAAAACATGAAAAATGTTCAAAAAAAAATTTATGTTGAAAAATGTTTTTAGTGGATAATGAAAAAATAGGTAAAAGTATTGTCTTATGAGTAAAACATGAAAAATTCTCAAAAAAATTATTAATGTTGAAAAAATGTTCTTAGTGGAAAATGAAAAAATAGGTTAAACTATAGTCTTATGAGTAAAACATGAAAAATTCTCAAAAAAATTATTAATGTTGAAAAAATGTTTTTAGTGGAAAATGAAAAAATAGGTAAAACTATAGTCTTATGAGTAAAACATGAAAAATTCTCAAAAAAATCATTAATGTTGAAAAAATGATTTTAGTGGAAAAGGAAAAAATAGGTCGAACTATAGTCTTATGAGTAAAACATGAAAAATTCTCAAAAAAATTATTAATGTTGAAAAAATGTTTTTAGTGGAAAATGAAAAAATCGATAAAACTATAGTCTCATGAGTAAAACACGAAAAATTCTAAAAAAAAATTATTAATGTTGAAAAAATGTTTTTAGTGGAAAATGAAAAAATACATGAGAATATAGTTTCATCCCTAAAACAGGAAAAATATTCAAAAAAATTATTAATGTTGAAAAAATGTTTTTTGTGGAAAATGAAAAAATAGGTAAAACTATAGTCTTATGAGTAAAACATGAAAAATTCTCAAAAAAATTATTAATGTTGAAAAAATGTTTTTAGTGGAAAATGAAAAGATAGGTAAAACTATAGTCTTATGAGTAAAACATGAAAAATTCTCAACAAAATTATTAGTGTTGAAAAAATGTTTTTATTGGAAAATGAAAAAATACATGAGACTATAGTTTTATGCCTAAAACCTGAAAAATGTTCAAAAAAAATTTTATGTTGAAAAATGTTTTTAGTGGAAAATGAAAAAATAGGTAAAACTATAGTCTTATGAGTAAAACATGAAAAATTCTCAAAAAAATTATTAATGTTGAAAAAAAGTTTTTAGTGGAAAATGAAAAGATAGGTAAAACTATAGTCTTATGAGTAAAACATGAAAAATTCTCAACAAAATTATTAGTGTTGAAAAAATGTTTTTAGTGGAAAATGAAAAAATACATGAGACTATAGTTTTATGCCTAAAACCTGAAAAATGTTCAAAAAAAATTTTATGTTGAAAAATGTTTTTAGTGGAAAATGAAAAAATAGGTAAAACTATAGTCTTATGAATAAAACATGAAAAATTCTCAACAAAATTATTAGTGTTGAAAAAATGTTTTTAGTGGAAAATGAAAAAATAGGTAAAACTATAGTCTTATGAGTAAAACATGAAAAATTCTCAACAAAATTATTAGTGTTGAAAAAATGTTTTGAGTGGAAAATGAAAAAATACATGAGACTATAGTTTCATGCCTAAAACATGAAAAATGTTCAAAAAAAATTTTATGTTGAAAAATGTTTTTAGTGGATAATGAAAAAATAGGTAAAAGTATTGTCTTATGAGTAAAACATGAAAAATTCTCAAAAAAATTATTAATGTTGAAAAAATGTTCTTAGTGGAAAATGAAAAAATAGGTTAAACTATAGTCTTATGAGTAATACATGAAAAATTCTCAAAAAAATTATTAATGTTGAAAAAATGTTTTTAGTGGAAAATGAAAAAATAGGTAAAACTATAGTCTTATGAGTAAAACATGAAAAATTCTCAAAAAAATCATTAATGTTGAAAAAATGATTTTAGTGGAAAGGGAAAAAATAGGTCGAACTATAGTCTTATGAGTAAAACATGAAAAATTCTCAAAAAAATTATTAATGTTGAAAAAATGTTTTTAGTGGAAAATGAAAATATCGATAAAACTATAGTCTCATGAGTAAAACACGAAAAATTCTAAAAAACAATTATTAATGTTGAAAAAATGTTTTTAGTGGAAAATGAAAAAATACATGAGAATATAGTTTCATCCCTAAAACAGGAAAAATATTCAAAAAAATTATTAATGTTGAAAAAATGTTTTTTGTGGAAAATGAAAAAATAGGTAAAACTATAGTCTTATGAGTAAAACATGAAAAATTCTCAAAAAAATTATTAATGTTGAAAAAATGTTTTTAGTGGAAAATGAAAAGATAGGTAAAACTATAGTCTTATGAGTAAAACATGAAAAATTCTCAACAAAATTATTAGTGTTGAAAAAATGTTTTTATTGGAAAATGAAAAAATACATGAGACTATAGTTTTATGCCTAAAACCTGAAAAATGTTCAAAAAAAATTTTATGTTGAAAAATGTTTTTAGTGGAAAATGAAAAAATAGGTAAAACTATAGTCTTATGAGTAAAACATGAAAAATTCTCAAAAAAATTATTAATGTTGAAAAAAAGTTTTTAGTGGAAAATGAAAAAATACATGAGACTATAGTTTCATGCCTAAAACAGGAAAAATGTTCAAAAAAATTATTAATGTTGAAAAAATGTTTTTTGTGGAAAATGAAAAAATAGGTAAAACTATAGTCTTATGAGTAAAACATGAAAAATTCTCAAAAAAATTATTAATGTTGAAAAAATGTTTTTAGTGGAAAATGAAAAAATAGGTAAAACTATAGCCTTATGAGTAAAACATGAAAAATTCTCAAAAAAATTATTAATGTTGAAAAAATGTTTTTAGTGGAAAATGAAAAAATAGGTAAAACTATAGTCTTATGAGTAAAACATGAAAAATTCTCAACAAAATTATTAGTGTTGAAAAAATGTTTTTATTGGAAAATGAAAAAATACATGAGACTATAGTTTTATGCCTAAAACCTGAAAAATGTTCAAAAAAAATTTTATGTTGAAAAATGTTTTTAGTGGAAAATGAAAAAATAGGTAAAACTATAGTCTTATGAGTAAAACATGAAAAATTCTCAAAAAAATTATTAATGTTGAAAAAAAGTTTTTAGTGGAAAATGAAAAAATACATGAGACTATAGTTTCATGCCTAAAACAGGAAAAATGTTCAAAAAAATTATTAATGTTGAAAAAATGTTTTTTGTGGAAAATGAAAAAATAGGTAAAACTATAGTCTTATGAGTAAAACATGAAAAATTCTCAAAAAAATTATTAATGTTGAAAAAATGTTTTTAGTGGAAAATGAAAAAATAGGTAAAACAATAGCCTTATGAGTAAAACATGAAAAATTCTCAAAAAAATTATTAATGTTGAAAAAATGTTTTTAGTGGAAAATGAAAAAATAGGTAAAACTATAGTCTTATGAGTAAAACATGAAAAATTCTCAAAAAAATTATTAATGTTGAAAAATTGTTTTTAGCGGAAAATGAAAAGATAGGTAAAACTATAGTCTTATGAGTAAAACATGAAAAATTCTCAACAAAATTATTAATGTTGAAAAAATGTTTTTATTGGAAAATGAAAAAATACATGAGACTATAGTTTTATGCCTAAAACATGAAAAATGTTCAAAAAAAATTTTATGTTGAAAAATGTTTTTAGTGGAAAATAAAAAAATAGGTAAAACGATAGTCTTATGAGTAAAACATGAAAAATTCTCAAAAAAATTATTAATGTTGAAAAAAAGTTTTTAATGGAAAATGAAAAGATAGGTAAAACTATATTCTTATGAGTAAAACATGAAAAATTCTCAACAAAAGTATTAGTTTTGAAAAAATGTTTTTAGTGGAAAATGAAAAAATAGGTAAAAGTATTGTCTTATGAGTAAAACATGAAAAATTCTCAAAAAAATTATTAATGTTGAAAAAATGTTTTTAGTGGAAAATGAAAAAATAGGTAAAACTATAGTCTTATGAGTATAACATGAAAAATTCTCAAAAGAATTATTAATGTTGAAAAAATGTTTTTAGTAAAAAATGAAAAGATAGGTAAAACTATAGTCTTATGAGTAAAACATGAAAAATTCTCTACAAAATTATTAATGTTGAAAAAATGTTTTGAGTGGAACATGAAAAAATACATGAGACTATAGTTTTATCCCTAAAACATGAAAAATGTTCAAAAAAAATTTTATGTTGAAAAATGTTTTTCGTGGATAATGAAAAAATAGGTAAAAGTATTGTCTTATGAGTAAAACATGAAAAATTCTCAAAAAAATTATTAATGTTGAAAAAATGTTTTTAGTGGAAAATGAAAAAATGGCTAAAACTATATTCTCATGAATAAAAAATGAAAAATTCTCAAAAAAATTATTAATGTTGAAAAAATGTTTTTTGTGGAAAATGAAAAAATAGGTAAAACTATATTCTTATGAGTAAAACATGAAAAATTCTCAATAAAAAATTTTTAATGTTGAAAAAATGTTTTTAGTGGAAAATGAAAAAATAGGTAAAACTATCGCCTTATGAGTAAAACATGAATTATTAATGTTGAAAAAATGTTTTTAGTGGAAAATGAAAAAATACATGAGACTATAGTTTCATGCCTAAAACAGGAAAAATGATCAAAAAAATTATTAATGTTGAAAAAATGTTTTTAGTGGAAAATGGAAAAATAGGTAAAACTATAGCCTTATGAGTAAAACATGAAAAATTCTCAAAAAAATTATTAATGTTGAAAAAATGTTTTTAGTGGAAAATGAAAAAATCGGTAAAACTATAGTCTTATGAGTAAAACATGAAAAATTCTCAAAAAAATTATTAATGTTGAAAAAATGTTTTTAGTGGAAAAGGAAAAAATCGATAAAACTATAGTCTTATGAGTAAAACATGAAAAATTCTCAAAAAAATTATTAATGTTGAAAAAATGTTTTTTGGTGGAAAATGAAAAAATAGGTAAAACTATATTCTCATGAATAAAAAATGAAAAATTCTCAAAAAAATTATTAATGTTGAAAAAATGTTTTTTGTGGAAAATGAAAAAATAGGTAAAACTATAGTCTTATGAGTAAAACATGAAAAATTCTCAATAAAAAATTATTAATGTTGAAAAAACGTTTTTAGTGGAAAATGAAAAAATAGGTAAAACTATAGCCTCATGATTAAACCATGAATTATTAATGTTGAAAAAATGTTTTTAGTGGAAAATGGAAAAATAGGTAAAACTATAGCCTCATGAGTAAAACATGAAAAATTCTCAAAAAAATTCATGTTGAAAAAATGTTTTTAGTGGAAAATGAAAAAATCGATAAAACTATAGTCTTATGAGTAAAACATGAAAAATTCTCAAAAAAATGATTAATGTTGAAAAAATGTTTTTAGTGGAAAAGGAAAAAATAGGTAGAACTATAGTCTTATGAATAAAAAATAAAAAAATTCTCAAAAAAATTCATGTTGAAAAATAGTTTTTAGTGGAAAATGAAAAAATCGGTAAAACTATAGTCTTATGAGTAAAACATGAAAAATTCTCAAAAAAATTATTAATGTTGAAAAAATGTTTTTAGTGGAAAAGGAAAAAATCGATAAAACTATAGTCTCATGAGTAAAACATGAAAAATTCTCAAAAAAATTATTAATGTTGAAAAAATGTTTTTAGTGGAAAATGAAAAAATAGGTAAAACTATATTCTCATGAATAAAAAATGAAAAATTCTCAAAAAAATTATTAATGTTGAAAAAAATGTTTTTTGTGGAAAATGAAAAAATAGGTAAAACTATAGTCTTATGAGTAAAACATGAAAAATTCTCAATAAAAAATTATTAATGTTGAAAAAACGTTTTTAGTGGAAAATGAAAAAATCGGTAAAACTATAGTCTTATGAGTAAAAAATGAAAAAATTCTCAAAAAAATTCATGTTGAAAAATTGTTTTTAGTGGAAAATGAAAAAATCGGTAAAACTATAGTCTTATGAGTAAAACATGAAAAATTCTCAAAAAAATTATTAATGTTGAAAAAATGTTTTTTGTGGAAAATGAAAAAATCGATAAAACTATAGTCTTATGAGTAAAACATGAAAAATTCTCAAAAAAATTATTAATGTTGAAAAAATGTTTTTAGTGGAAAATGAAAAAATAGGTAAAACTATATTCTCATGAATAAAAAATGAAAAATTCTCAAAAAAATTATTAATGTTGAAAAAATGTTTTTTGTGGAAAATGAAAAAATAGGTAAAACTATAGTCTTATGAGTAAAACATGAAAAATTCTCAATAAAAAATTATTAATGTTGAAAAAACGTTTTTAGTGGAAAATGAAAAAATAGGTAAAACTATAGCCTCATGATTAAACCATGAATTATTAATGTTGAAAAAATGTTTTTAGTGGAAAATGGAAAAATAGGTAAAACTATAGCCTCATGAGTAAAACATGAAAAATTCTCAAAAAAATTCATGTTGAAAAAATGTTTTTAGTGGAAAATGAAAAAATAGGTAAAACTATAGTCTTATGAGTAAAACATGAAAAATTCTCAAAAAAATGATTAATGTTGAAAAAATGTTTTTAGTGGAAAAGGAAAAAATAGGTAGATCTATAGTCTTATGAATAAAAAATGAAAAAATTCTCAAAAAAATTCATGTTGAAAAATTGTTTTTAGTGGAAAATGAAAAAATCGGTAAAACTATAGTCTTATGAGTAAAACATGAAAAATTCTCAAAAAAATTATTAATGTTGAAAAAATGTTTTTAGTGGAAAAGGAAAAAATCGATAAAACTATAGTCTTATGAGTAAAACATGAAAAATTCTCAAAAAAATTATTAATGTTGAAAAAATGTTTTTTGTGGAAAATGAAAAAATAGGTAAAACTATAGTCTTATGAGTAAAACATGAAAAATTCTCAATAAAAAATTATTAATGTTGAAAAAACGTTTTTAGTGGAAAATGGAAAAATAGGTAAAACTATAGCCTTATGAGTAAAACATGAAAAATTCTCAAAAAAATTCATGTTGAAAAATTGTTTTTAGTGGAAAATGAAAAAATAGGTAAAACTATAGTCTTATGAGTAAAACATGAAAAATTCTCAAAAAAATTATTAATGTTGAAAAAATGTTTTTAGTGGAAAATGAAAAAATCGGTAAAACTATAGTCTTATGAGTAAAACATGAAAAATTCTCAAAAAAATTATTAATGTTGAAAAAATGTTTTTAGTGGAAAATGAAAAAATACATGAGACTATAGTTTTAGGCCTAAAACATGAAAAATATTCAAAAAAAATTTTATGTTGAAAAATGTTTTTAGTGGAAATTAAAAAAATAGGTAAAACTATTGTCTTATGAGTAAAACATGAAAAATTCTCAACAAAATTATTAATGTTGAAAAAATGTTTTTAGTGGAAAATGAAAAAATACATGAGACTAAAGTTTCATGCCTAAAACATGAAAAATGTAAAAAAAAAATTTTATGTTGAAAAATGTTTTTAGTGGAAAATGAAAAAATAGGTAAAACTATAGTCTCATGAGTAAAACATGAAAAATTCTCAAAAAAATTATTAATGTTGAAAAAATGTTTTTAGTGGAAAATGAAAAAATACATGAGACTATAGTTTTATGCCTAAAACATGAAGAATGTTCAAAAAAATTTTTATGTTGAAACAATTTTTTAGTGGAAAATGAAAAAATAGGTAAAACTATAGTCTTATGAGTAAAACATGAAAAATTCTCAAAAAAATTATTAATGTTGAAAAAATGTATGTAGTGGAAAATGGAAAAATAGGTAAAAGTATCGTCTCATGACTAAAACATGAAAAATTCTTAAAAAAATGATTAATGTTGAAAAAATGTTTTTAGTGGAAAATGAAAAAATCGGTAAAACTATAGTCTTATGAGTAAAACATGAAAAATTCTCAAAAAAATTATTAATGTTGAAAAAATGTTTTTAGTGGAAAATGAAAAAATAGGTTTAAATATAGTCTCATGAGTGAAACATGAAAAATTCTCAAAAAAAATATGAATTTTGAAAAGATGTTTTTAGTTGAAAATGAAAAAATAGGTAAAACTATAGTCTTCTGAGTAAAACATGAAAAATTCTCAAAAAAATGATTAATGTTGAAAAAATGTTTTTAGTGGAAAATGAATAAATCGGTAAAACTATAGTCTCATGAGTAAAACATGAAAAATTCTCAAAAAAATTATTAACGTTGAAAAAATGTTTTTAGTGGAAACTGAAAAAATACATGAGACTATAGTTTCATGCCTAAAACATGAAAAATGTTCAAAAAAATTATTAATGTTAAAAAAATGTTTTTTGTGGAAAATGAAAAAATAGGTAAAACTATAGTCTTATGAGTAAAACATGAAAAATTCTCAAAAAAATAATTAATGTTAAAAAAATTTTTTTAGTGGAAAATGAAAAAATAGGTTAAACTATAGCCTTAATAGTAAAACATGAAAAATTCTCAAAAAAATTAATGTTGAAAAAATGTTTTTAGTGGAAAATGGAAAAATAGGTAAAACTATAGTCTTATGAGTAAAACATGAAAAATTCTCAAAAAAATTATTAATGTTGAAAAAATGTTTTTAGTGGAAAATGAAAAAATAGGTTAAAATATAGTCTTATGAGTGAAACATGAAAAATTCTCAAAAAAAATTTTAATGTTGAAAAAATGTTTTTAGTGGAAAATGGAAAAATAGGTAAAACTATAGTCTTATGAGTAAAACATGAAAAATTCTCAAAAAAATTATTAATGTTGAAAAAATGTTTTTAGTGGAAAATGAAAAAATCGGTAAAACTATAGTCTTATGAGTAAAACATGAAAAATTCTCAAAAAAATTATTAATGTTGAAAAAATGTTTTTAGTGTTAAAATGAAAAAATCGATAAAACTATAGTCTTATGAGTATAACATGAAAAATTCTCAAAAAAATTATTAATGTTGAAAAAATGTTTTTAGTCAAAAATGAAAAAATAGGTAAAACTATATTCTCATGAATAAAAAATGAAGAATTCTCAAAAAAATTATTAATGTTGAAAAAATGTTTTTTGTGGAAAATGAAAAAATAGGTAAAACTATAGTCTTATGAGTAAAACATGAAAAATTCTCAATAAAAAATTATTAATGTTGAAAAAATGTTTTTAGTGGAAAATGAAAAAATAGGTAAAACTATCGCCTTATGAGTAAAACATGAATTATTAATGTTGAAAAAATGTTTTTAGTGGAAAATGGAAAAATAGGTAAAACTATAGCCTCATGAGTAAAACATGAAAAATTCTCAAAAAAATTCATGTTGAAAAAATGTTTTTAGTGGAAAAGGAAAAAATAGGTAAAACTATAGTCTTATGAGTAAAACATGAAAAATTCTCAAAAAAATTATTAATGTTGAAAAAATGTTTTTAGTGGAAAATGAAAAAATCGGTAAAACTATAGTCTTATGAGTAAAACATGAAAAATTCTCAAAAAAATTATTAATGTTGAAAAAATGTTTTTAGTGTAAAATGAAAAAATAGGTAAAACTATTGTCTTATGAGTAAAACATGAAAAATTCTCAAAAAAATTCATGTTGAAAAATTGTTTTTAGTGGAAAATGAAAAAATAGGTAAAACTATAGCCTCATGATTAAACCATGAATTATTAATGTTGAAAAAATGTTTTTAGTGGAAAATGGAAAAATAGGTAAAACTATAGCCTCATGAGTAAAACATGAAAAATTCTCAAAAAAATTCATGTTGAAAAAATGTTTTTAGTGGAAAATGAAAAAATAGGTAAAACTATAGTCTTATGAGTAAAACATGAAAAATTCTCAAAAAAATGATTAATGTTGAAAAAATGTTTTTAGTGGAAAAGGAAAAAATAGGTAAAACTATTGTCTTATGAGTAAAACATGAAAAATTCTCAAAAAAATTCATGTTGAAAAATTGTTTTTAGTGGAAAATGAAAAAATCGGTAAAACTATAGTCTTATGAGTAAAACATGAAAAATTCTCAAAAAAATTATTAATGTTGAAAAAATGTTTTTAGTGGAAAATGAAAAAATCGATAAAACTATAGTCTTATGAGTAAAACATGAAAAATTCTCAAAAAAATTATTAATGTTGAAAAAATGTTTTTAGTGGAAAATGAAAAAATAGGTAAAACTATATTCTCATCAATAAAAAATGAAAAATTCTCAAAAAAATTATTAATGTTGAAAAAATGTTTTTAGTGGATAATGAAAAAATAGGTAAAAGTATTGTCTTTTGAGTAAAACATGAAAAATTCTCAAAAAAATAATTAATCTTGAAAAAATGTTTTTAGTGGAAAATGAAAAAATCTGTAAAACTATAGTCTTATGAGTAAAACATGAAAAATTCTCAAAAAAATTATTAATGTTGAAAAAATGTTTTTAGTGTAAAATGAAAAAATCGATAAAACTATAGTCTTATGAGTAAAAATGAAAAATTGTCAAAAAAATTATTAATGTTGAAAAAATGTTTTTAGTGGAAAATGAAAAAATAGGTAAAACTATATTCTCATGAATAAAAAATGAAAAATTCTCAAAAAAATTATTAATGTTGAAAAAATGTTTTTTGTGGAAAATGAAAAAATCGATAAAACTATAGTCTTATGAGTAAAACATGAAAAATTCTCAATAAAAAATTATTAATGTTGAAAAAACGTTTTTAGTGGAAAATGGAAAAATAGGTAAAACTATAGCCTTATGAGTAAAACATGAAAAATTCTCAAAAAAATTCATGTTGAAAAATTGTTTTTAGTGGAAAATGAAAAAATAGGTAAAACTATAGTCTTATGAGTAAAACATGAAAAATTCTCAAAAAAATTATTAATGTTGAAAAAATATTTTTAGTGGAAAATGAAAAAATCGGTAAAACTATAGTCTTATGAGTAAAACATGAAAAATTCTCAAAAAAATTATTAATGTTGAAAAAATGTTTTTAGTGGAAAATGAAAAAATACATGAGACTATAGTTTTATGCCTAAAACATGAAAAATATTGAAAAAAAATTTTATGTTGAAAAATGTTTTTAGTGGAAATTAAAAAAATAGGTAAAACTATAGTCTTATGAGTAAAACATGAAAAATTCTCAAAAAAATTATTAATGTTGAAAAAATGTATGTAGTGGAAAATGGAAAAATAGGTAAAAGTATCGTCTCATGACTAAAACATGAAAAATGTTCAAAAAAATTTTATGTTGAAAAATGTTTTTAGTGGAAAATGAAAAAATACATGAGACTAAATTTTCATGCCTAAAACATGAAAAATGTTCAAAAAAAATTTTATGTTGAAAAATGTTTTTAGTGGGAAATGAAAAAATAGGTTAAAATATAGTCTTATGAGTGAAACACGAAAAATTCTCAAAAAAATTATTAATGTTGAAAAAATGTTTTTAGTTGAAAATGAAAAAATAGGTAAAACTGTAGTCTTCTGAGTAAAACATGAAAAATTCTCAAAAAAATTATTTATGTTGAAAAAATGTTTTTAGTGGAAAATGAAAAAAATAGGTAAAACTGTAGTCTTATGAGTAAAACATGAAAAATTCTCAAAAAAATTATTTATGTTGAAAAAATGTTTTTAGTGGAAAATGAAAAAATACATGAGACTATAGTTTTATGCCTAAAACATGAATGTTCAAAAAAAATTTTATGTTGAAAAAATTTTTTATTGGAAAATTAAAAAATAGGTAAAACTATAGTCTTATGAGTAAAACATGAAAAATTCTCAAAAAAATTATTAATGTTGAAAAAATGTTTTTAGTGGAAAATGGAAAAATAGGTAAAAGTATCGTCTCATGACTAAAACATGAAAAATTCTTAAAAAAATGATTAATGTTGAAAAAATGTTTTTAGTGGAAAAAGAAAAAATAGGTTAAAATATAGTCTCATGAGTGAAACATGAAAAATTCTCAAAAAAATTTTTAATGTTCAAAAAATGTTTGTAGTGGAAAATGGAAAAATAGGTTAAACTATAGTCTTATGAGTGAAGCATGAAAAATTCTCAAAAAAAATATTAATTTTGAAAAAATGTTTTTAGTTGAAAATGAAAAAATAGGTAAAACTATAGTCTTCTGAGTAAAACATGAAAAATTCTCAAAAAAATGATTAATGTTGAAAAAATGTTTTTAGTGGAAAATGAAAAAATCGGTAAAACTATAGTCTCATGAGTAAAACATGAAAAATTCTCAAAAAAATTATTAATGTTGAAAAAATGTTTTTAGTGGAAAATGAAAAAATACATGAGACTATAGTTTCATGCCTAAAACATGAAAAATGTTCAAAAAAAATTTTATGTTGAAAAATGTTTTTAGTGGATAATGAAAAAAAAGGTAAAAGTATTGTCTTATGAGTGAAACATGAAAAATTCTCAAAAAAATTATTAATGTTGAAAAAATGTTTTTAGTGGAAAATGAAAAAATCGGTAAAACTATAGTCTTATGAGTAAAACATGAAAAATTCTCAAAAAAATTAATGTTGAAAAAATGTTTTTAGTGGAAAATGATAAAATAGGTAAAACTATAGTCTGATGAGTATAACATGAAAAACTCTCAAAAGAATTATTAATGTTGAAAAAATGTTTTTAGTGGAAAATGAAAAGATAGGTAAAACTATAGTCTTATGAGTAAAACATGAAAAATTCTGAAAAAAATTATTAATGTTGAAAAAATGTTTTTAGTGGAAAATAAAAAAATAGGTAAAACTACAGTCTTATGAGTAAAACATGAAAAATTCCCAAAAAAATGATTAATGTTGAAAAAATGTTTTTAGTGGAAAATGAAAAAATAGGTAAAACTATTGTCTTATGAGTAAAACATGAAAAATTCTCAAAAAAATTAATGTTGAAAAAATGTTTTTAGTGGAAAATCAAAAAATAGGTAAAACTATAGTCTTATGAGTATAACATGAAAAATTCTCAAAAGAATTATTAATGTTGAAAAAATGTTTTTAGTGGAAAATGAAAAGATAGGTAAAACTATAGTCTCATGAGTAAAACATGAAAAATTCCCAAAAAAATTATTAATGTTGAAAAAATGTTTTGAGTGGAAAATGAAAAAATACATGAGACTATAGTTTCATGCCTAAAACATGAAAAATGTTCAAAAAAAATTTTATGTTGAAAAATGTTTTTAGTGGATAATGAAAAAATAGGTAAAAGTATTGTCTTATGAGTAAAACATGAAAAATTCTCAAAAAAATTAATGTTGAAAAAATGTTTTTAGTGGAAAATCAAAAAATAGGTAAAACTATAGTCTTATGAGTATAACATGAAAAATTCTCAAAAGAATTATTAATGTTGAAAAAATGTTTTTAGTGGAAAATGAAAAGATAGGTAAAACTATTGTCTTATGAATAAAACATGAAAAATTCTCAAAAAAAATTATTAATGTTAAAAAAATGTTTTGAGTGGAAAATGAAAAAATACATGAGACTATAGTTTCATGCCTAAAACATGAAAAATGTTCAAAAAAAATTTTATGTTGAAAAATGTTTTTAGTGGATAATGAAAAAATAGGCAAAAGTATTGTCTTATGAGTAAAATATGAAAAATTCTCTAAAAAATTATTAATGTTGAAAAAATGTTTTTAGTGGAAAATGAAAAAATAGGCTAAACTATAGTCTTATGAGTAAAACATGAAAAATTCTCAAAAAAATTATTAATGTTGAAAAAATGTTTTTAGTGGAAAATGATAAAATAGGTAAAACTATAGTCTGATGAGTATAACATGAAAAATTCTCAAAAAAATGATTAATGTTGAAAAAATGTTTTTAGTGGAAAATGAAAAAATAGGCTAAACTATAGTCTTATGAGTAAAACATGAAAAATTCTCAAAAAAATTATTAATGTTGAAAAAATGTTTTTAGTGGAAAATGAAAAAATAGGTGAAACTATAGTCTTATGAGTAAAACATGAAAAATTCCCAAAAAAATGATTAATGTTGAAAAAATGTTTTTAGTGGAAAAGGAAAAAATAGGTAAAACTATAGTCTTATGAGTAATACATGAAAAATTCTCAAAAGAATTATTAATGTTGAAAAAATGTTTTTAGTGGAAAATGAAAAGATAGGTAAAACTATAGTCTCATGAGTAAAACATGAAAAATTCCCAAAAAAATTATTAATGTTGAAAAAATGTTTTGAGTGGAAAATGAAAAAATACATGAGACTATAGTTTCAATACTAAAACATGAAAAATGTTCAAAAAAAAATTTATGTTGAAAAATTTTTTTAGTGGATAATGAAAAAATAGGTAAAAGTATTGTCTTATGAGTAAAACATGAAAAATTCTCAAAAAAATTATTAATGTTGAAAAAATGTTTTTAGTGGAAAATGAAAAAATAGGTTAAACAGTAGTCTTATGAGTAAAACATGAAAAATTCTCAAAAAAATGATTAATGTTGAAAAAATGTTTTTAGTGGAAAATAAAAAAATAGGTAAAACTATAGTCTTATGAGTAAAACATGAAAAATTCTCAAAAAAATTAATGTTGAAAAAATGTTTTTAGTGAAAAATGAAAAGATAGGTAAAACTATAGTCTTATGAGTAAAACATGAAAAATTCTCAAAAAAATTAATGTTGAAAAAATGTTTTTAGTGGAAAATCAAAAAATAGGTAAAACTATACTCTTATGAGTATAACATGAAAAATTCTCAAAAGAATTATTAATGTTGAAAAAATGTTTTTAGTGGAAAATGAAAAGATAGGTAAAACTATAGTCTTATGAGTAAAACATGAAAAATTCTCAAAAAAATTAATGTTGAAAAAATGTTTTTAGTGGATAATGAAAAAATAGGTAAAACTATAGTCTTATGAGTATAACATGAAAAATTCTCAAAAGAATTATTAATGTTGAAAAAATGTTTTTAGTGAAAAATGAAAAGATAGGTAAAACTATAGTCTTATGAGTAAAACATGAAAAATTCTCAAAAAAATTAATGTTGAAAAAATGTTTTTAGTGGAAAATGATAAAATAGGTAAAACTATAGTCTGATGAGTATAACATGAAAAACTCTCAAAAGAATTATTAATGTTGAAAAAATGTTTTTAGTGGAAAATGAAAAGATAGGTAAAACTATAGTCTTATGAGTAAAACATGAAAAATTCTGAAAAAAATTATTAATGTTGAAAAAATGTTTTTAGTGGAAAATAAAAAAATAGGTAAAACTACAGTCTTATGAGTAAAACATGAAAAATTCCCAAAAAAATGATTAATGTTGAAAAAATGTTTTTAGTGGAAAATGAAAAAATAGGTAAAACTATTGTCTTATGAGTAAAACATGAAAAATTCTCAAAAAAATTAATGTTGAAAAAATGTTTTTAGTGGAAAATCAAAAAATAGGTAAAACTATAGTCTTATGAGTATAACATGAAAAATTCTCAAAAGAATTATTAATGTTGAAAAAATGTTTTTAGTGGAAAATGAAAAGATAGGTAAAACTATAGTCTCATGAGTAAAACATGAAAAATTCCCAAAAAAATTATTAATGTTGAAAAAATGTTTTGAGTGGAAAATGAAAAAATACATGAGACTATAGTTTCATGCCTAAAACATGAAAAATGTTCAAAAAAAATTTTATGTTGAAAAATGTTTTTAGTGGATAATGAAAAAATAGGTAAAAGTATTGTCTTATGAGTAAAACATGAAAAATTCTCAAAAAAATTAATGTTGAAAAAATGTTTTTAGTGGAAAATCAAAAAATAGGTAAAACTATAGTCTTATGAGTATAACATGAAAAATTCTCAAAAGAATTATTAATGTTGAAAAAATGTTTTTAGTGGAAAATGAAAAGATAGGTAAAACTATTGTCTTATGAATAAAACATGAAAAATTCTCAAAAAAAATTATTAATGTTAAAAAAATGTTTTGAGTGGAAAATGAAAAAATACATGAGACTATAGTTTCATGCCTAAAACATGAAAAATGTTCAAAAAAAATTTTATGTTGAAAAATGTTTTTAGTGGATAATGAAAAAATAGGCAAAAGTATTGTCTTATGAGTAAAATATGAAAAATTCTCTAAAAAATTATTAATGTTGAAAAAATGTTTTTAGTGGAAAATGAAAAAATAGGCTAAACTATAGTCTTATGAGTAAAACATGAAAAATTCTCAAAAAAATTATTAATGTTGAAAAAATGTTTTTAGTGGAAAATGATAAAATAGGTAAAACTATAGTCTGATGAGTATAACATGAAAAATTCTCAAAAAAATGATTAATGTTGAAAAAATGTTTTTAGTGGAAAATGAAAAAATAGGCTAAACTATAGTCTTATGAGTAAAACATGAAAAATTCTCAAAAAAATTATTAATGTTGAAAAAATGTTTTTAGTGGAAAATGAAAAAATAGGTGAAACTATAGTCTTATGAGTAAAACATGAAAAATTCCCAAAAAAATGATTAATGTTGAAAAAATGTTTTTAGTGGAAAAGGAAAAAATAGGTAAAACTATAGTCTTATGAGTAATACATGAAAAATTCTCAAAAGAATTATTAATGTTGAAAAAATGTTTTTAGTGGAAAATGAAAAGATAGGTAAAACTATAGTCTCATGAGTAAAACATGAAAAATTCCCAAAAAAATTATTAATGTTGAAAAAATGTTTTGAGTGGAAAATGAAAAAATACATGAGACTATAGTTTCAATACTAAAACATGAAAAATGTTCAAAAAAAAATTTATGTTGAAAAATTTTTTTAGTGGATAATGAAAAAATAGGTAAAAGTATTGTCTTATGAGTAAAACATGAAAAATTCTCAAAAAAATTATTAATGTTGAAAAAATGTTTTTAGTGGAAAATGAAAAAATAGGTTAAACAGTAGTCTTATGAGTAAAACATGAAAAATTCTCAAAAAAATGATTAATGTTGAAAAAATGTTTTTAGTGGAAAATAAAAAAATAGGTAAAACTATAGTCTTATGAGTAAAACATGAAAAATTCTCAAAAAAATTAATGTTGAAAAAATGTTTTTAGTGAAAAATGAAAAGATAGGTAAAACTATAGTCTTATGAGTAAAACATGAAAAATTCTCAAAAAAATTAATGTTGAAAAAATGTTTTTAGTGGAAAATCAAAAAATAGGTAAAACTATACTCTTATGAGTATAACATGAAAAATTCTCAAAAGAATTATTAATGTTGAAAAAATGTTTTTAGTGGAAAATGAAAAGATAGGTAAAACTATAGTCTTATGAGTAAAACATGAAAAATTCTCAAAAAAATTAATGTTGAAAAAATGTTTTTAGTGGATAATGAAAAAATAGGTAAAACTATAGTCTTATGAGTATAACATGAAAAATTCTCAAAAGAATTATTAATGTTGAAAAAATGTTTTTAGTGAAAAATGAAAAGATAGGTAAAACTATAGTCTTATGAGTAAAACATGAAAAATTCTCAAAAAAATTAATGTTGAAAAAATGTTTTTAGTGGATAATGAAAAAATAGGTAAAAGTATTGTCTTATGAGTAAAACATGAAAAATTCTCAAAAAAATTATTAATGTTGAAAAAATGTTTTGAGTGGAAAATGAAAAAATAGGTTAAACTATAGTCTTATGAGTAAAACATGAAAAATTCTCAAAAAAATTATTAATGTTGAAAAAATGTTTTTAGTGGAAAATGAAAAAATCGGTAAAACTATAGTCTCATGAGTAAAACATGAAAAATTCTAAAAAAAAATTATTAATGTTGAAAAAATGTTTTGAGTGGAAAATGAAAAAATAGATGAGACTATAGTTTCATGCCTAAAACATGAAAAATGTTCAAAAAAATTATTAATGTTGAAAAAATGTTTTTAGTGGAAAATGAAAAAATAGGTAAAACTATAGTCTTATGAGTAAAACATGAAAAATTCTCAAAAAAATTATTAATGTTGAAAAAATGTTTTTAGTGTAAAATGAAAAAATAGGTAAACTATAGTCTTATGAGTAAAACATGAAAAATTCTCAAAAAAATTATTAATGTTGAAAAAATGTTTTTAGTGGAAAATGAAAAAATCGGTAAAACTATAGTCTTATGAGTAAAACATGAAAAATTCTCAAAAAAATTATTAATGTTGAAAAAATGTTTTTAGTGGAAAATGAAAAAATCAGTAAAACTATAGTCTCATGAGTAAAACATGAAAAATTCTAAAAAAAAATTATTAATGTTGAAAAAATGTTTTTAGTGGAAAATGAAAAAATACATGAGACTATAGTTTCATGCCTAAAACATGAAAAATGTTCAAAAAAATTATTAATGTTGAAAAAATGTTTTTTGTGGAAAATGAAAAAATAGGTAAAACTATAGTCTTATGAGTAAAACATGAAAAATTCTCAAAAAAATTATTAATGTTGAAAAAATGTTTTTAGTGGAAAATGAAAAAATCGGCAAAACTATAGTCTTAGGAGTAAAACATGAAAAATTCTCAAAAAAATTATTAATGTTGAAAAAATGTTTTTAGTGGAAAATGAAAAAATACATGAGACTATAGTTTCATGCCTAAAACATGAAAAATGTTCAAAAAAATGATTAATGTTGAAAAAATGTTTTTTGTGGAAAATGAAAAAATAGGTGAAACTATAGTCTTATGAGTAAAACATGAAAAATTCCCAAAAAAATGATTAATGTTGAAAAAATGTTTTTAGTGGAAAATGAAAAGATAGGTAAAACTATAGTCTTATGAGTAAAACATGAAAAATTCTCAACAAAATTATTAATGTTGAAAAAATGTTTTTAGTGGAAAATGAAAAAATACATGAGACTATAGTTTCATGCCTAAAACAGGAAAAATGTTCAAAAAAATTATTAATGTTGAAAAAATGTTTTTTGTGGAAAATGAAAAAATACATGAGACTATAGTTTCATGCCTAAAACATGAAAAATGTTCAAAAAAATTATTAATGTTGAAAAAAATGTTTTTTGTGGAAAATGAAAAAATAGGTAAAACTATAGTCTTATGAGTAAAACATGAAAAATTCTCAAAAAAATTATTAATGTTGAAAAAATGTTTTTAGTGGAAAATGAAAAAATCGGCAAAACTATCGTCTTAGGAGTAAAACATGAAAAATTCTCAAAAAAATTATTAATGTTGAAAAAATGTTTTTAGTTGAAAATGAAAAAATACATGAGACTATAGTTTCATGCCTAAAACATGAAAAATGTTCAAAAAAAATTTTATGTTGAAAAATGTTTTTAGTGGATAATGAAAAAATAGGCAAAAGTATTGTCTTATGAGTAAAACATGAAAAATTCTCAAAAAAATTATTAATGTTGAAAAAATGTTTTTAGTGGAAAATGAAAAAATAGGCTAAACTATAGTCTTATGAGTAAAACATGAAAAATTCTCAAAAAAATTATTAATGTTAAAAAAATGTTTTTAGTGGAAAATGAAAAAATCGGTGAAACTATAGTCTTATGAGTAAAACATGAAAAATTCCCAAAAAAATGATTAATGTTGAAAAAATGTTTTTAGTGGAAAATGAAAAGATAGGTAAAACTATAGTCTTATGAGTAAAACATGAAAAATTCTCAACAAAATTATTAATGTTGAAAAAATGTTTTTAGTGGAAAATGAAAAAATACATGAGACTATAGTTTCATGCCTAAAACAGGAAAAATGTTCAAAAAAATTATTAATGTTGAAAAAATGTTTTTTGTGGAAAATGAAAAAATACATGAGACTATAGTTTCATGCCTAAAACATGAAAAATGTTCAAAAAAATTATTAATGTTGAAAAAATGTTTTTTGTGGAAAATGAAAAAATAGGTAAAACTATAGTCTTAGGAGTAAAACATGAAAAATTCTCAAAAAAATTATTAATGTTGAAAAAATGTTTTTAGTGGAAAATGAAAAAATCGGCAAAACTATAGTCTTAGGAATAAAACATGAAAAATTCTCAAAAAAATTATTAATGTTGAAAAAATGTTTTTAGTGGAAAATGAAAAAATACATGAGACTATAGTTTCATGCCTAAAACATGAAAAATGTTAAAAAAAAAATTTATGTTGAAAAATGTTTTTAGTGGATAATGAAAAAATAGGCAAAAGTATTGTCTTATGAGTAAAACATGAAAAATTCTCAAAAAAATTATTAATGTTGAAAAAATTTTTTTAGTGGAAAATGAAAAAATAGGCTAAACTATAGTCTTATGAGTAAAACATGAAAAATTCTCAAAAAAATTATTAATGTTGAAAAAATGTTTTTAGTGGAAAATGAAAAAATAGGTGAAACTATAGTCTAATGAGTAAAACATGAAAAATTCCCAAAAAAATGATTAATGTTGAAAAAATGCTTTTAGTGGAAAATGAAAAGATAGGTAAAACTATAGTCTTATGAGTAAAACATGAAAAATTCTCAACAAAATTATTAATGTTGAAAAAATGTTTTTAGTGGAAAATGAAAAAATACATGAGACTATAGTTTCATGCCTAAAACAGGAAAAATGTTCAAAAAAATTATTAATGTTGAAAAAATGTTTTTTGTGGAAAATGAAAAAATAGGTAAAACTATAGTCTTATGAGTAAAACATGAAAAATTCTCAAAAAAATTATTAATGTTGAAAAAATGTTTTTAGTGGAAAATGAAAAAATAGGTAAAACTGTAGCCTTATGAGTAAAACATGAAAAATTCTTAAAAAAATTAATGTTGAAAAAATGTTTTTAGTGGAAAATGAAAAAATACATGAGACTATAGTTTCATGCCTAAAACATGAAAAATGTTCAAAAAAATTATTAATGTTGAAAAAATGTTTTTTGTGGAAAATGAAAAAATAGGTAAAACTATAGTCTTATGAGTAAAACATGAAAAATTCTCAAAAAAATTATTAATGTTGAAAAAATGTTTTTAGTGGAAAATGAAAAAATCGGCAAAACTATAGTCTTCTGAGTAAAACATGAAAAATTCTCAAAAAAATTATTAATGTTGAAAAAATGTTTTTAGTGGAAAATGAAAAAATCGGCAAAACTATAGTCTTAGGAGTAAAACATGAAAAATTCTCAAAAAAATTATGAATGTTGAAAAAATGTTTTTAGTGGAAAATAAAAAAATAGGTAAAACTATAGTCTTATGAGTAAAACATGAAAAATTCCCAAAAAAATGATTAATGTTGAAAAAATGTTTTTAGTGGAAAATGAAAAAAATAGGTAAAACTATTGTCTTATGAGTAAAACATGAAAAATTCTCAAAAAAATTAATGTTGAAAAAATGTTTTTAGTGGAAAATCAAAAAATAGGTAAAACTACAGTCTTATGAGTATAACATGAAAAATTCTCAAAAGAATTATTAATGTTGAAAAAATGTTTTTAGTGGAAAATGAAAAGATAGGTAAAACTATAGTCTCATGAGTAAAACATGAAAAATTCCCAAAAAAATTATTAATGTTGAAAAAATGTTTTGAGTGGAAAATGAAAAAATACATGAGACTATAGTTTCATGCCTAAAACATGAAAAATGTTCAAAAAAATTTTTATGTTGAAAAATGTTTTTAGTGGATAATGAAAAAATTGGTAAAAGTATTGTCTTATGAGTAAAACATGAAAAATTCTCAAAAAAATTAATGTTGAAAAAATGTTTTTAGTGGAAAATCAAAAAATAGGTAAAACTATAGTCTTATGAGTATAACATGAAAAATTCTCAAAAGAATTATTTATGTTGAAAAAATGTTTTTAGTGGAAAATGAAAAGATAGGTAAAACTATTGTCTTATGAATAAAACGTGAAAAATTCTCAAAAAAAATTATTAATGTTAAAAAAATGTTTTGAGTGGAAAATGAAAAAATACATGAGACTATAGTTTCATGCCTAAAACATGAAAAATGTTCAAAAAAAATTTTATGTTGAAAAATGTTTTTAGTGGATAATGAAAAAATAGGCAAAAGTATTGTCTTATGAGTAAAATATGAAAAATTCTCTAAAAAATTATTAATGTTGAAAAAATGTTTTTAGTGGAAAATGAAAAAATAGGCTAAACTATAGTCTTATGAGTAAAACATGAAAAATTCTCAAAAAAATGATTAATGTTGAAAAAATGTTTTTAGTGGAAAATGAAAAAATAGGTGAAACTATAGTCTTATGAGTAAAACATGAAAAATTCCCCAAAAAATGATTAATGTTGAAAAAATGTTTTTAGTGGAAAAGGAAAAAATAGGTAAAACTATAGTCTTATGAGTAATACATGAAAAATTCTCAAAAGAATTATTAATGTTGAAAAAATGTTTTTAGTGGAAAATGAAAAGATAGGTAAAACTATAGTCTCATGAGTAAAACATGAAAAATTCCCAAAAAAATTATTAATGTTGAAAAAATGTTTTGAGTGGAAAATGAAAAAATACATGAGACTATAGTTTCAATACTAAAACATGAAAAATGTTCAAAAAAAAATTTATGTTGAAAAATTTTTTTAGTGGATAATGAAAAAATAGGTAAAAGTATAGTCTTATGAGTAAAACATGAAAAATTCTCAAAAAAATTAATGTTGAAAAAATGTTTTTAGTGGAAAATGATAAAATAGGTAAAACTATAGTCTGATAAGTATAACATGAAAAATTCTCAAAAGAATTATTAATGTTGAAAAAATGTTTTTAGTGGAAAATGAAAAGATAGGTAAAACTATAGTCTTATGAGTAAAACATGAAAAATTCTCAAAAAAATTATTAATGTTGAAAAAAAATTTTTAGTGGAAAATAAAAAAATAGGTAAAACTATAGTCTTATGAGTAAAACATGAAAAATTCCCAAAAAAATGATTAATGTTGAAAAAATGTTTTTAGTGGAAAATGAAAAAATAGGTAAAACTATTGTCTTATGAGTAAAACATGAAAAATTCTCAAAAAAATTAATGTTGAAAAAATGTTTTTAGTGGAAAATCAAAAAATAGGTAAAACTATAGTCTTATGAGTATAACATGAAAAATTCTCAAAAGAATTATTAATGTTGAAAAAATGTTTTTAGTGGAAAATGAAAAGATAGGTAAAACTATAGTCTCATGAGTAAAACATGAAAAATTCCCAAAAAAATTATTAATGTTGAAAAAATGTTTTGAGTGGAAAATGAAAAAATACATGAGACTATAGTTTCATGCCTAAAACATGAAAAATGTTCAAAAAAATTTTTATGTTGAAAAATGTTTTTAGTGGATAATGAAAAAATAGGTAAAAGTATTGTCTTATGAGTAAAACATGAAAAATTCTCAAAAAAATTAATGTTGAAAAAATGTTTTTAGTGGAAAATCAAAAAATAGGTAAAACTATAGTCTCATGAGTATAACATGAAAAATTCTCAAAATAATTATTTATGTTGAAAAAATGTTTTTAGTGGAAAATGAAAAGATAGGTAAAACTATTGTCTTATGAATAAAACATGAAAAATTCTCAAAAAAAATTATTAATGTTAAAAAAATGTTTTGAGTGGAAAATGAAAAAATACATGAGACTATAGTTTCATGCCTAAAACATGAAAAATGTTCAAAAAAAATTTTATGTTGAAAAATGTTTTTAGTGGATAATGAAAAAATAGGCAAAAGTATTGTCTTATGAGTAAAATATGAAAAATTCTCTAAAAAATTATTAATGTTGAAAAAATGTTTTTAGTGGAAAATGAAAAAATACATGAGACTATAGTTTCATGCCTAAAACATGAAAAATGTTCAAAAAAAATTTTATGTTGAAAAATTTTTTTACTGGATAATGAAAAAATAGGTAAAAGTATTGTCTTATGAGTAAAACATGAAAAATTCTCAAAAAAATTATTAATGTTGAAAAAATGTTTTTAGTGAAAAATGAAAAGATAGGTAAAACTATAGTCTTATGAGTAAAACATGAAAAATTCTCAAAAAAATTATTAATGTTGAAAAAATGTTTTTAGTGGAAAATGAAAAAATCGGTAAAACTATAGTCTCATGAGTAAAACATGAAAAATTCTAAAAAAAAATTATTAATGTTGAAAAAATGTTTTTAGTGGAAAATGAAAAAATAGATGATACTATAGTTTCATGCCTAAAACATGAAAAATGTTCAAAAAAATTATTAATGTTGAAAAAATGTTTTTAGTGGAAAATGAAAAAATAGGTAAAACTATAGTCTTATGAGTAAAACATGAAAAATTCTCAAAAAAATGATTAATGTTGAAAAAATGTTTTTAGTGGAAAATGAAAAAATAGGTGAAACTATAGTCTTATGAGTAAAACATGAAAAATTCCCAAAAAAATGATTAATGTTGAAAAAAAATTTTTTGTGGAAAAGGAAAAAATAGGTAAAACTATAGTCTTATGAGTAATACATGAAAAATTCTCAAAACAATTATTAATGTTGAAAAAATGTTTTTAGTGGAAAATGAAAAGATAGGTAAAACTATAGTCTCATGAGTAAAACATGAAAAATTCCCAAAAAAATTATTAATGTTGAAAAAATGTTTTGAGTGGAAAATGAAAAAATACATGAGACTATAGTTTCAATACTAAAACATGAAAAATGTTCAAAAAAAAATTTATGTTGAAAAATTTTTTTAGTGGATAATGAAAAAATAGGTAAAAGTATAGTCTTATGAGTAAAACATGAAAAATTCTCAAAAAAATTAATGTTGAAAAAATGTTTTTAGTGGAAAATGATAAAATAGGTAAAACTATAGTCTGATGAGTATAACATGAAAAATTCTCAAAAGAATTATTAATGTTGAAAAAATGTTTTTAGTGGAAAATGAAAAGATAGGTAAAACTATAGTCTTATGAGTAAAACATGAAAAATTCTCAAAAAAATTATTAATGTTGAAAAAATGTTTTTAGTGGAAAATAAAAAAATAGGTAAAACTATAGTCTTATGAGTAAAACATGAAAAATTCCCAAAAAAATGATTAATGTTGAAAAAATGTTTTTAGTGGAAAATGAAAAAATAGGTAAAACTATTGTCTTATGAGTAAAACATGAAAAATTCTCAAAAAAATTAATGTTGAAAAAATGTTTTTAGTGGAAAATCAAAAAATAGGTAAAACTATAGTCTTATGAGTATAACATGAAAAATTCTCAAAAGAATTATTAATGTTGAAAAAATGTTTTTAGTGGAAAATGAAAAGATAGGTAAAACTATAGTCTCATGAGTAAAACATGAAAAATTCCCAAAAAAATTATTAATGTTGAAAAAATGTTTTGAGTGGAAAATGAAAAAATACATGAGACTATAGTTTCATGCCTAAAACATGAAAAATGTTCAAAAAAATTTTTATGTTGAAAAATGTTTTTAGTGGATAATGAAAAAATAGGTAAAAGTATTGTCTTATGAGTAAAACATGAAAAATTCTCAAAAAAATTAATGTTGAAAAAAAATGTTTTTAGTGGAAAATCAAAAAATAGGTAAAACTATAGTCTTATGAGTATAACATGAAAAATTCTCAAAATAATTATTTATGTTGAAAAAATGTTTTTAGTGGAAAATGAAAAGATAGGTAAAACTATTGTCTTATGAATAAAACATGAAAAATTCTCAAAAAAAATTATTAATGTTGAAAAAATGTTTTGAGTGGAAAATGAAAAAATACATGAGACTATAGTTTCATGCCTAAAACATGAAAAATGTTCAAAAAAAATTTTATGTTGAAA